>NC_052057.2:42181236-42328736 GCF_903992535.2 Arvicola amphibius | reverse complement strand
TTATGGACACAAAAATGTCATTACCTATTTTGGTGGAACATTTTATACTTACTTTATAGACAACAGAAATCAGCTTAAGCTGTTTGTATCTGCAGGCGACGAATCGATGAGAAGCCCTTGCCACAGTCCCACTTGGGAAGAAATGCTGCCTTTCTTCACTGCCTCCTTTTGAAAGGACCAAGTTGTTTACTGTGAATGAGGCCATGGAGGATCATCCTGAAATACACAGTAACCCATTTTCACAATATTCCTAGGCAACTTCTAAAGGTCAACAGTGGTGGTTATCGCTCAAGACCTGCTATGAATCTGGCCTCTGGAGAGATGGAGGGAGTCCCTGACACAGGAAATGTTACGGGTGCTTTGATCACCTTTTGTCCATCCGTGTCTGGCAGGGCAGGGTGTGTTCTACTGTAGTTCTTTACTAGGGATTTCCCCAGAGGTTAGATCAACATCATCAGCGTTGCTACGTTTACAGGGCATTTCTCAGTAGCCATCAAACACCAATGGTTTCTCCTAGACACAGTTATCAATTGAGACACATGGAAAACTGTAAACTATGTGTTTAACACAACTGGCTTCAGTAGGGTAAGACGGGCCATTCTATACCTGTGGTCACTCACTCTGAACCCGCCCCCAGGCCCTCTTCCACTCCGTGTGGCCAGGTGTCTGTCACAGGGCAGGTGGATCTCCCATGGTTCTTGCTCAGACACTACTCACGTATCTGAAGCAGGTTTGGTGTGGTCTGGGCCCCTCTTCAGTTCTGAGCAGGGAAAGAAACTCAAGTGGGGTGGAGTGGGATGCAGCCATCTTTTATATCTCTGGTGTTTGGCTCCCCTCCAATCTTATCCCCACTCTCCCTCCATTTACTATCAAATATAATATAATCAATTACTTTGAAATTCCATATCCCTCAGTCACACCCACGTGTCCACACACACTATCTGATGCATGTTTAGATGACGCTGTTATTCTTAGGAAGAATGCTAGGTAACATGAGTGTTGGAAAAGTTTTTGGGGGGCCAAGGGGTCCTGCCTGCACCTTGGAAAACACTCCTGGTCTTTTTGCCGCTCGCTGTCTTAGGAGATTAGTTCTGGGGGGAGCACTCCCCTTCTCCAGGCCACCTCACTCCCATCTTCACAGAGGAGATCAGGGGACCTTCCCGTAAGCGGCTTTGCTTGATTAGCCGCTCCATGCTTCAGCCTGTTTAAATTCTGGCCCACGGTTATCAGGCCCAGTAAGACCTCCGAAGGCTCAGGCACTCTCACGTTTACAGACCTACATCATATTGCATGAAGAAGTACTGAGAGCCCACTTCTCTGTCTCATATATACATATACATACATTCAGACAGACAGACACATACATATGATATATATTATACATACATATGCATTTATGTTAAAATGACTTGATAGGGTTGCAAAAGTTATACAGATTCTCATCTGGCTGTGTATAACAGATCATTAAGGTTAAGACAATAACTGCTTGGAGGCTGTGTGCTCTCAGAAGTTTTTATAATGAGAAAATATACATTATGTTTCTACTGTAATGGATTTTTCATTTAAAAATACGTTAATTAATTCTTTGCAAATTTCTTGCGATGTAATTTGATTATATTCACCCCAACTTCTCCTACATACATGCCCACCTCCCTCTTTATCCCATCACCCAATCTCTCTCTCTCTCTCTCTCTCTCTCTCTCTCTCAATACATGAACTGTATGCCTAACAACTCTTGGGTGTGGGGCCCACCCTGGAGTATGGCTGAACTATTAAAGAACCTGATTCCCCTTCCAATGTAGTAGATTTTTAATGACTGTAATTTCACAGGTAATGAAGTAGGCATTAGCAGACACTGGAAATTTCATCAGACACTTACTAATTTACTTCAAAGTTTTTCTCTTTTTGTGCTGTGAATTTTTTAAAAAGATATTACACATATTTTTTCTAAGTTCATGGAAATGCACACACATTACACTTTCCTGGCTGTTGGTTGCGAAGACTGTGTTTCAAAGAGCAGAAGGTTTGATCACACTGGAAACTGAAAACACTAGCCTGGCGGCACCTCACAGAACAGAGACTTGTGCATTGTCTTCACGTTCCCTTTCTTGAGATTTCTACAAGAACCTGGACCCTCTACGGAATCGATCTGCAGCAGTTTCTAACCTGTTAGGCCCCTTGTTTCCTCTGCAGGGCTGGTGCAGGCACAGTGGGGTAGCCCAGCTGCATGCACAGAGAGGTTCTGGGGTCAGGAGCCCACCGTTCTATTCTATAGATGGGGAAATAAAACTCAAAAGGAACTTTGCCTAAAGCCAGAGGTGCAGTAAGTTACAAAGCTGGGTTCCATCTCACTCATAGCCCTTCAGTTTGGCACTGCGCCCCGGGACACAGAGCAGCACGGCCCGACATGCTCCTGCATCACAAGTCACGCTGCATGCATGTACTCATTGCCCCTTCGTTCCCATCTGCCATGATGAAGTGTAAAAGGATGTTTAAAAAGAAATGAGGAAAGAGAAAAACCATCTGACCCTATACCAAGGAATAACTGAAGCCTTGCGCCCACAAATAATAACCCAGAAAAGACTCTCCCCCCACAAAAAAACATAAACTCGTTTGCTTCACACTCCCAGGTTTTCCTTAGCATCTTCTTATGGTGACAAGTGCTTTATCTCTGTTCTAATTTTTGTCTCCCTTAACAGAAATATTTTGCTTGACATAATTCTTGGCAAGGGAAAACTCATCAGGATAAGGGAGAATGGTAGTGTTTCCCACAGTTAGTGAGCATCAGGATAGCAGTTAAACAGAACAGTGGAGGACGTCATAGTCTACTTGGCATTTTAAATGAGCCGATCTTAAGATTTAGCTAGAAGGTGAGAGCAGAGCTCACGCCAACATCGAGTTAGAGGAAGATACTAGCAGGAGAAATTCCTGAGCACCGTGAAGATTATCCTGTGCTGTGAGTTAGAAGAATTCTGGTGTGGGTATTGTGTAAGCTGTTTCCTTAATACAGCTCCCTCCACCTAGGTGATATCCCGGAGTAAGCATAGATAACGCACTTAGAAACCAAGCCGAATGAGAAAATGCAATTTGCATGCAATTTGGGGGAAGTATAAAATAAAAGTTGTTTTAAATGCCAGAGAAAAAAATACTCATAAAAATAAAGTATGCTAATCAGAGAGTAGATTTCAAAAGCTTATGTCATAATGGAGAACAATTTCCTTGCCCTGGGACCCTTACCGAGCACCCTGCGCATTCCTGGGCTGTTACATTCTCTAATGACATTACAGTGTGTGGCACATCTCATCTAATCTGTTAGTAAAATCCTCAAGACACTTATGTCAGTCTCTAATGCAAGCCAAATGAATCTTTCCCGTAATAAGAAGCTTCGCAGAATTAGTTTTCGTTTTGCAGAAAATTGCCATTGGGGCTGGCACTTTTATCTAAAAATTTCACTCGTGCATAAGCAAAAAACTCATATATTATTTGGTTACATTCCATCAGTATGAGAAATAACATTGTGCGAATTCTATGCATGCTAATGATATATAGAAATCCACCTGCTTTCAGATAAAATGAGTTTAATTTTCTGTTGCCCACTGCCTGGTTGGCCTTTCATGAATTACTTATGCACAGCTATTATTAAAATGGAGGGAAAGCAAATTAGAAAGTCCTCCTATCTCTCCGCTGGATTTAGCCAAGGCAGGGCTGTGACAGCTAGAGTCAGCGTTTTTGAAAAAATTCTGCTCTCTTGAAAAATTTTGCATCTCTATACAATTCTATACCACTGTTGTAAACGTTCTGACCTACCTTCTCACCAAATTAACCTAAATCCTTTCTATTTTTCAACATTAATGGAATCCTCTAGAGTCCTGCTGATATATATTAAAATATATTTATTGGTTAATTTGAATTCCAGCATTTTGTACCTCATTTCCAGTACCCCTGTTATATCTGAACAGCCTTGGGTTTGAGCATTAAAAACCTACAAATTAAGATACACAGAGTGCGTCTTACAGTTATCAGATGAGAGCAACTTAAGTTTTATCGGCATATGGGGTGGTGTATTTAACTCTCGGCCAAGACGGCAAACGAGGGCTGCTTGGCGGAAAGAGTTAACGGCTTCCCAGCTGCCAGGGTTAAGGATGTTCATTGGTTAACCGCGGGCAGCAAATTATTGTTTCCAGAGGGTTTTGAAGTCTGTGGTTCCCACTCACTGAAGACAAGTTCCTGTGAATTATTACTTCCCGCTTAGGCTCACGTATTTGTAGGATGTTCCCGGCATGCCTCCAAGGGCCAGAAAAAATGCCCTCAATGATGGTGCCCTACCCTCTCAGTGTGACAGGGAGGAAAGACCTGTCCAAATACCATGTTGAAAAGCAGGTTCATCACCACTCAGGTTCGTCTGGAAAAAGACCCTGACGGGTGAATGGTCAAGACCAATAGCACGCATGAGCACCTGTGATGGCCTGTGAAGATGGAATACAGGGCCCTTGGGGAAGTGGAGAGCAATGAAGAAGGGTGTATAGCTTTTGTTGCCTATCCTGGGTAGTTTTCATTTTCTCTGTTTGAGGAGACATCCTCCAAGCCATGGTTATAAATGCATGCATGACACAATGTTGACGGTCATGGGATTTACACGAGGTAACCCTGCTGTAGCTGAAATGAGCTTGTAAAACTTTGGGTTGGCTTTACGTGGCTTTCATCTTTCTTGTTTTGTGGTACACTGGAATACGTGCACATGACTCCTCCCAGTTACAGAGAAAGAATCGTTTCTCAGAACCATCTTGTTTCCTTCCTAGGTTTGCCAGCTTTAAAAAATAATGTGTAAACATTTATTTTTTTTTTTTTCGGTGCTGGGGGCTGTACCCAGAACCTTGCACATGTGAGGTAAATACCTTGCCACTCAGCCTGGATATAAATATTTTTGAGGTACTGAAACTTGAAACCCAACTTTGAAAGCATTGTCTAACTTTATACTTCTATAAGCCAAGGAAAAATACCCTTATCAAGTCTGTACTCATGAGTTTTTCTGAAGCTTGTTTTCCAATTTAGTAATGGAAAATTTTAATTTCTAACAAAGTGTATAAGTACCAATTTCCCATGAATGATCTTCAGAACTAAATGCTAGAAGATAAAAAAACAAGGTGTTTTATCTGCCTTGGCTACATTTTAAAATGGAAAGATGTATTTGTTTTTTATTAGAACTGTGCTTTTGCTTCAAGTTTAAGCTTTTGTGCTCTGCCTGTTGGAATTGTTTTCTACAGCGAGTCATCTTCCCTGTTCCTTTTTTCTTGACTTATAAGAACAATAGTCATAGTAAATATCAATCTCAACTGTTTTACTCGGTTTTGAATATTATGATGATTTTCAAATTTACCCAGGGTCTTGTTTCTGTGACAAAATACTTTACTGGGAGAGTTTATTTGAGCTTACAGTTAAAGAGGCTCTGTCCAGTGTGTGTGTGTGTGTGTGTTGGGGTGGTATGAGGTGGCTGGTCACATTCTATTTGTAGAAGGCAGGCAAGAGGGCAGAAATGGTCCAACCCCAAGCCTCACCTGCAGTGTCCCACTTCCTCCATGAGGCTCCACCTCCTGGACCTTCCTCAACTTTCCAAGAACAGTGCACCAGCGAGTGAGCCAGTGTTCCTACACTCTGTCAGGAGGAACCTTCCCACCCAAACTGTAGCATGTGGTTTTAGTTCTTATGGTAAGGACCAGTGCCCTTCTGTTGTGTTTAATGCTGTACCACTCTGTGCTTCTGCAATATTGTCTATAAATATTTCATCAGAAAAGAGCAGAAGCATTACTACTTAGAATTCATTGTAACTTTCCATAGTTTTACATTTAAAAATTGACACAAACCCTCTGAAATTTGTTTTTGAGTTTGAGATTGGCAGGAAGCTCGCTCTACCTTTCCACAGTGTTCTTTATCCCGCCCTTGAGTTGGAGGAGCCTCCTTGACTTAAGACACTTCCTGACCGACTTCTTGGCCGGTTGGATGTGTCTGTCTGTGTACCTGTAGGCAGCGTGAACTGTGCTCTCTGTGATGGCAACTGTTGTCACGGTGTCACTACTTTGACAGTCGCGATCGATGCTAGCCCTGCTGAAGTATGTCATTTCATCTCGGTGACTCATTTGCCCTGACGTTGAGTAAGTTACTCTATTAAAGTAAAATTGAAGCAATTTGTAAAGTGGAGAGAATATTATCTAGTGGACACTGTGGCTCATGCCAGTATCATTCTGTCTCAACTCCTTAGTGGTCGATTACAACACACTCTCACCTGACAGAGGTGGTTAGATGCTTTCTGAGCCATCTGGGGCCATCTTGAGAAGTCTATCAAGCTTTCTGAGAAAGAAGCATCCTGTGAGTAATGGAATTCTTCCTTTTTCTCCTTTTCTCGGACTCAGGCACACACACAGTCATAGATACATACACAGGTACAGACATACACACACAGTCATAGACACATACACAGGTACACACATATACAGTCATAGATACATACACAGGTACACACATACACATACAGGCATAGACACATACACAGGTACACACATACACACACAGTCATAGACACATACACAGGTACACACACAGTCATAGATACATATACAGTCTCACACACAGGCACAAACACACAGACATATGCAGATATACACTGGTGCATACATAGGCCAGAACAGAGAGACAGGCACATGAAGTCACAGATACATACACACACACATAGACACATACACATGCAGAGATACGAACAGGCACACATACTCACATGCATAGCCACACAGGCACACATATACATACAGAAACAGACAAACAAATACAGATACACATCAAGGGGTGTTCATGCACATGCACACATACACAGACACACCAAGGTATATTCACACACACATACACATAAGCACACACACCGAGGTGTGCATATGCACACATACATACAAGCATGCTCCAAACACACATGTACAAACACAGAGCACATATACATACCACTGTGCAGGCATACACAGAGAGACACACAGGCATATACATGTGCACACACACATAGAAGCACATATAGCCACAGGTGCATGTGCATGCACACACACTGACATGCATGCATATATAGCCTTTCCTTTAAACATGGCTGAGGAAGTGCAGTGCTCTGGCTACTGGTGGCAGCGCAGCCTAAGGACCAAAGCTGATTTGGATGAGAGGAAACACTGAGCCCTGACGGTGGTGCATGCCAGAGTCCTGCCTTCCTTTGCTGGGTGTGCCTGCTTCTGGTGGCTGACTGCACCAGTGCTCATTCTGACTGATGCATCTCCTGTCCAGCGAGCTTAGCAGCAGATTTAGTTATGCCACACTTGGACCAAACACCTGTGCAGAACAACCCGCAGGTTTGAACCAGATGCTTCAGGTCTGGTGAGGACTGCCACTGTCAACAGTTTATTGACTTGTATAATAAACACACATTATATGTATGACATTATTATATACATGAAAACATTCAGAAAGTAGAGGAACTAGAGAGATAGCATGCCATTGTCATTTTTAACAACTGAAAGACTTATTTTCCCATTTGTTGTTGTTGAAAATCCTGTTTTCCCAGCCAATATTCATCATGACATTTCTTTAGTTCATAAAAAAGTACCTGCTAGGTAAAACCCCCAATGCCAAAATACTTATCTCAGAAGACTCCACCAAATGAGAATCACTTGTGGGTTTCCCTCCCCCTTTCTCCTTCTCTTCCTTCCTTCCCCCCTGTTTTGTGTTTTGAGGCAGAGCCTCATAAGTAACCAGCTCCTCCTGAGGGCTGAGAATGGGCCCATGTCACCTCACCTGGCAATAGTGACGTTTATAAAAGCGGTGACACCCTCAGCTTCATTCTTTCCCGCACTCTTCTGAAGTGACCGGGAGCATCGCCTGCCTCCGTGTGCTAGCATCCCTCAGTCACTTCCAGGCTAACTCAGTTACCATGAGACTCTGTCCTCTTGCAGTGCTGTCTGCATGCGTATTTAGCACACAGGGGCTATGCTACTGACAGCCTGCTGACAGTCAGCTTGCCTGTCCATCCTCCACCTCGCCGAGGTCATGTGTTTTCCTCACCGCATTACAAGTGGGTCAATGTTGAGTGTCACTGCACACCAAGCATTGAGCCTGTTATTCCTATTTATGTACTTTTGGTTAGACAACTGCACGTGGTGTATGTACTTGTCACTGTATGTGCATGTCGTGGTCAGACATTGACGTCTGGTGCCTTTCCTAGATCATGCCCTCCCCCTTTATGTTAGAGTCTTTCCCTGAACCCAGAACACACTGATTTAGCTAGGCCATTGAGTTTCATGTCCCTGCACCTCCATCTTCTAGAGCTGGGGTTACAAGTATGAGCAGCCACAGTGAGTTTTTTTATTATGTGGATACCAGGGACTTAAATTCGGGTCCTCGAGATTGCATGGCAGGCATTTTGCCAACTAAATCATTTTCCCCCAATACAATTTTTGCTCATTTTAATGATAGAAATACAAATATTTATATCCTCATGGTTCGTGAGCACCCACCTTGGAAGTCTATGGACTAGATAATCCTAAACATATCTACGTTTTCCCCTCATAGTAGCCATCAAGGGGAAAGGTGTCAAATTCCATCTGGTGAACAGCACAGTCGCCGCTCCTGAGATTCTAGACTGTATGGATCCTTGCCATGGACCATCACAGTCACGGTACACGATAAAGGTGGTCCTGCTGAGGAAATCCGGGAGGCCAATCAAACCCACAACTGTCCGGCTTCTTCAGAGGTAGAACTAACAGCTTACCAGCAAGTAGCAAATACTCAGACAGGCCCATTCCCCCATGTCGGCAGAGTAGAAGAGCTGGCTTGAAACTGAGGCCAGGCTCATCTGGGGACCTCCATCCCTAGGCAAGAAAGTTACGCAACGTGGCAGAACTTTGAATAACTAAAAACTAAGTTCATTCCTTTCATTGTATTTTTTTCCCTTGGGTTTTAAAAAATTTTAAGTTAGCATTCAAAGTAATGAGCTATGGTATTACCATAGACGTGTGTCATTACACTTTGTATTTTAATGATTCTCATCTGAACTCCCTTGGGAGTCCCAGCCATTAGCCTGTACAAACGTTCCCACGAGCCTTCAGTAGAGGGCGCCCCTGCAGTACGTGCTTACTCCACAGTCTGGTCTGTGGTGTCTTCATGGTCCACATTGTATTTTTTAGTACACCGAAGCCTCCCTCTCTCTGCACAATTTGCTGCTTTAGATCAGCACAGGCCTTGAAACAAATTAGGAACGTCCTCGTCTTTCAAGGCCTCGCTCGGTTGGTTTTGCTCGCTGGCATGAGATGGCTCTGAAGGGCAGGCTGTGTAGATTCTACTGCCTGGGTGTTCAATCACCATGTCAATTTCTTGCTTTCTCATCCTGGCTCTGTGGGACCAGTCCCGGCGGCTCACCCGGAAAGGTGGATGTTCAATGTGCTCCGTGTTGATTTCACGCCAATGGATTCCTTCAGAGTCCTCAGGTCTCAGGTTCACTGTTAAGTCTGAACTCTATCAGAATAGTTAAAACATATTCCCTGCCTTCCCACTCCAGTTTTTCAATTATTTTTCTCAGAATACAGGATTTGGAAAAGTAGGAGAGCATTCTAATATGCAAGCGTGGAACCTCATGCAATGGAGTGACATACTACTAGGAACCAGAGGGTCGCCTTAAAGTTTTGACTAAAATAAAGTAAGAAGTAAATTAATAAAATATTAAATGAATAAAAACGTTTATCTCATACATCACAATAATTTTTAAATTATTCGAATTTTGCCAAAATTGGGGCTGCTAGTGTTCACCTGACATGGAAAGGATGTTTTTATAATAGTTTTTGCTTACAATTTTGAAATAATTTTAAGACCTTTCCTGAGAAGTTACAGAAATGTATTAATGGCATAGAATAAAATCCAATAATCTGCTTTGTCTGTTCAGTATTTTAAATAGTCCAAGGCATTCTTTCCAGACCTTATGTTATTAGCTTTCTGAACAGGAATTACAGCCAGTTCTCAGAGGAGCAGACTGACCAAGGCTGAGCCCAGGGACAGGCGGGACAGAGCCAGAAGAGACCTTGTTCAGTGTCCAGTGTTCAGCACATTATTTTCAGCACAGTTGAAAGACTGATATGAACCTGAATGGTTATGAAAAACCTGTGTGAGCAACTCTAGCGAAACTCATGGGGTAAAACATTCCTTCAAAAAGACAGAAAAATAAAAAGGGTAGAGGCCGGGCAATCGGTGCCAGAGAGACCAGACAAAAAATGGTAATGGGGGTGAATAAGATCTAAATACCTTATAGGCATAAGATGTTATGAGACCCACTATGCATAATTAACAGGCTGATAAAATCATCTAACAAACCCGCTGATGAGTGGGACTGATGATTAGTTGGTTATTAACGAAGGTTATTAACCCAGTGGTCAGGAGGCAGAGGCAGGAGGATCTCTGAGTTTGAGGCCAGCCTGGTCTACAGAGTAAGATCCAGGCCAACCAGGGCTACATAGAGACCCTGCCTCAAAAAAACAAGACAAAACAACAACCACAAAATTTCATCTGGGCAGTGGTGGCGCTCCTTAACCCCAGCACTCAGGGGTTAAAGTGCTGACCCTAGACACCCTCCCCAGAAGCCCAGAACAGTCCTGGGGAACAGCTCATGGTGCTCTCTTATATGTCCTTTTTGTATTGTTCAGGAGGTGCCTCAGGAAAACCCCAGTTCTGCTAGAGGCATCAACAGCAGCTGCTTGGCTAGGACTGAGGAGGGACCTCAAGAGACACAGCAAAGGAGATTCCCCCTTGAGACACAGCAAAGGAGATTCCCCCTTGGCGCAGACTGGAGCTCTGGAGGGTGCAGGGCTGGCCTTTGCGTCCCATGCAAGGAGAGCAGATGAGAATTCTGCCTTGCCTCTGACTCTTGGGAGAGGGCTTCCGTGGTACAGCAGCGCTGCTACAGCACCCCGGGATAACCGGGCCTTTGTCTCCAAAGCTAATTTCGCTTTGTACTTAGCACAGGGCAGACCCCAGACACTTAGAAAAAGACATGCTCCAATATTAAGAACTCAGTAATTAATGTTGGCCAGATTTGAATTTAAATCCTTTGCTCTTTGGGGTCTAATTAAAGCCAGACATTATTATGAGCAGAATTAGACGTTTTCCTGACCAGCCTAATATTAATAGTTTCATGTATAAGGGATTTCATGTTAACAGTTTAAAACATATTTGGAATAATGCATTTCTCTTTGAAGTCAGGAAGCGTGAGCAGTTATGTTGCCTTAACATAAAAGGAAACCACCTTCGATTTTTTTTTAAAAAAAAGTGGCCTTATTAGGACAGATATTATTTTTATCTGGTTACATTTCTCAGTCAGTCATCCCAAAATAGATTGCAGGGATTGTAAATATAATTATCAACACTGTGCTAAGATAATGGCTGCACTTTAGTGGCTTTTGGTTCTGAATAATTAATTCATTTTAGATAGCATTTTAGTCACTGAACTGTTGGGACAGCGATGCTGGTATCTACGGAGCGCTCGCAACTGTGGCGGGAGGTCACTGCGCCAGCGTTCACATCAGTACTCGGCCTGGGAAAGGCATGTTCATTCCCGTCCAGGAAAGTAAGCTACACGGAAACAACCATTAGCCGGCCTTCCCGGTGTGTGCAGAAAAGAAACGGTCCATTCTAGGATGCTCCCCCCACCCGAATTTTCAGCTGTGTACCAGCCATGTGAAGCCCTTCTCTATCTATAACAACTTCACCCCTAAACCCAAGGGCTTATCTGTCTGTTCCATTGTCTCCTGACACCATGCACAAGTTGACACTGATTGCAAAGAGATGCACAAAACTTAAACCTAAAACAGGAGCTAAGTGCAGCCTCAGAGAGCCAGAGGAAGCGGCATCCAACAGTTCTGTTCTATTAAGTTATTTAAGATCCAACTACGGATGGACTTATCAGACACAAGTAAAACTGGTAAAGACGCTGTGACACCTTTACGTTTTTGTAAAAGAGGAAAGCATTCCTGTCTCCACTTGTGATCTTCATCGGCTCTGCTTTTGCCAGAACTTAGGAAGAAAGGATCAGGTTCTCTTGCATTTCTCCCTGTTTTGAATCTAGAAATTTTGTATCTAAAAGCAGGGGATGAGAAAGTGGGGCTCAGGGTCCCGCTGAGGGCCAAGTACTCCGCTCGGGTCTCTGGGGTTCTCGTCTTCTGGGCATGGCTACCAGCATATTTTGGAGCACGTATACAATTGTCATTCATTTCTCTGTCAGTTTTAGGTGCGAGCATCCGGAGACAGAGCTGGGGGGGGGGGGGACACTGTCCCTTTCAGGTCCCCACCAGGTAGTCCTGAAGAAGAATCCCTTAAAAGTCACCCTTCTCAGACGCCCGGGGGTTACGTTTCCTTGCAACTTGGCCTGAATTAAAATGGCGCTCCCACATACAAGTCAAATGTTTAAGAAAGCGTGAGGCAGAAGTAAATTTTTTTCCGTTGAACTTATCAGGAGTTAGACCATAATAAGGGAATGTAAGGAAGCCTGCCAAGCAGGCTGGCTGCCACCCTCCCTGCTCCCAAGAGGAGAGCCGAAAGTCGGAGATTTACAGGCCAATTGCAGTGTGTGGAGTACAAAGCCAACGGCAGTGTGTGGAGCACATACATGTTTTTTTTCTTACCCACCTGTTTGTCTTATTTGCATGAACACAAACCGTTCTCAACGCCAGAGAAAAAGGCAGCATCGCCTGTGACGACTTGCTGAAAAGCCCCTGTATCTGTTTGATAATGGATGTTCCGGCCGTTGTCCCATACTTCACCCCCCATCAGCGGGAGCACTTCAGGGGAAAGAAACAGGCTTTTACCACACTGGAACAAAAGCGGCCGAAGGAAAAAAAAGCCCGAGCAGATGGGGCAGTATTTGCATTTGTACAAACAGTGCTTTTTAGCACGATTCAGAAGCCTCCATTGTGAGCTCAAGTAAGCCAGATGTATCTAGAGCATGCTGCAGGCGCAGAGGCAGCTTTTTGTTGGTCAGTCGCAGAGGTCCTAATACCACGGTGTCTTCGCTCTTGTATATCCATTAGGTTTTTTTTCTCAGTTACTTATGGGGAAGGAAAAGAAGAAATGGCACTAGGTTTTGAAGAAGACCATTGAGTAGAGAGCCAATTAACTGCATTTATTTTTCATGGGTGAGGATCAAATAGGTTCCAGGTGCCTGAATGTCCATCTAGATGGTGTGAAATTAAAATGTGTTTTTCCCCCTATTCACGTTAGGTAATCTTTGACATATCTTAAGTATCTCTGATACAAAAATGATTAGCATAGAGTTTGTCATGGTTAAAATGCAGTTAGGTGTCTGACATTAGCCCAGCTTTCTCCTACTGAGAATCAGGAAAGCAGTGCCCCAGAAATGCAGCATCCAGAGGAAGATCTGAACTTCATCTCCTGACCTTGAACCTCGTGTCTCTCTTCACACACCAGCTTTTTCTAACATGGCTCACGTCGGCTCCAAGCTCTAATAGATTTGGCATTGCAGTCTTCACACACATCGAACTAATGATGTTTTCTCAGAGTTTAATGTGTGCCCTGTCCCTCCCAGGCATCTCTCCAAATTCTGTCAGAGTTATTTGGTCCTGGGTGTCTTCATTCCACAATGCACACCAGCAGGTCCTTGTGGGGACCGTAGCAACCATGATGTAAAAACAATTGACAGCATTATAGAAAGCACTGGGGAAAAAAATCCAAGAGATTCCAAATTCTGCTAAATAAATGAACTTAGTAACACTGAATGGTGTTTTTCAAAGGCTCCTGGAAACGGTTTTATTAATGTTGGTTTATTTTACGTCTAGAGTAAGCCTTGATCTCCAGGTTAGACACAGCTCTTTATACAACGGATGCTCCTCTGCCGTACTGACAGGGAAATGGTGGCTGTCTTTCATCAGTGCTGTTGGGGCAAGGGTGACTGACATCCACTTGTGCTAGCCCAAGACCTGATGGGTAAGCCAGTCCTTCCCCTCCCCCTCTATTGCACTAGAGATGGAATCCAGGGCCTCACTTGAGCTAGGCAGTGCTCTACTGCTAAGCCCCATCCCAAACCAAGACCCCTTTTGTATTAATACGTGAACTATTCTTGGTCATGTACCACCTTATCATTCCGTCATTAGGCAGAGTCTGTGTTTCATGTGCTGAACATGGAGTTTATAGAAATCAGTAAGATACAGCACGCAAAGCAACCAAACAGAAAGACTGGGTAAGCAAATGGAGTGAGGAAAACAGACAGAATAGACTATACTGCGCTGTGTGACATGGTTCTGTGTCATCCTTACACCTTCTGATACCAGATGGTACCACGAGCTGTGATGGGCTCTGGAGACAACTACTAGGAGCAGGGGGAGGGGAGTCCCAGGTGAATGAGCTGGCTTAAGTGAGAGCACGGAGTGCCCTAGGGGCCCCTCTGGAGCAGCTGGCGACACTTGTCAGGGTACCCTGTGAACAGTGAGTTAGGGTTTGAGGCTGAGGCAGTAAACAGGTGGTAAGAAGCATGCCAGTCTGCTCAACCCTTTCAGATGATGCAAACCAGAGGGCTGAAGGCACAGAGGCCAGGTTCAGGCTGGGAGGTCACCCAGGGGACAGGGGTAGCGGACTGAGCTAGTCATCTCTGCGAAGTGGTCAGAGATGCGCAGATTCAAGGGTCCGAGGGGAGGGGCTGACCTTGGTTCTCAACCACATGGACCAAGAACAGACAGACTCCGAGTGACGTGCAGAGCTGGGCCATTGGGAAATTCCTTACCCATTTCCTCTTTGTGGTTTAGGGTATTTCTCCTGCTACCCCATAATAAGGAGGAAGGGCGCCTTCCATGAGACCCAGAATGTGTTAATTACAGGGATCCAGGTGAATATGGATTTACAAAGCGTCTCAAGGGAAAAGTCTTCTGATCTCTTATTGAGGTATGTGTATCTCATTAAAATTTTAATTATAAATAAAACATTGTAATTTGCAAATGTGCACGCTTTACTAAAAAGAAAAATCTCTCATCTTTCCTGGGACTAGATAATCTTTCTACTTTAATGTGCAGGTATTTCTAACCATAAAACTTCTTATTACTTGAGTTAAGGACATGAATGGAGTTAGGTAGATGGAATGTTTGTGTTTTTTTCCATCCTTTTATGCACTCATTCATTTCACATTACCTACAATGTGTGTGTGTGTAAATGTGCTGATTTTCTCCGGAATCTTAGATTGCATGTGTTTTGTTCTTTAGTCCTTTTGTTTGAAGGCAGTTCTTTCTGAAATTGTCCATTGTTTTCTGGGACAAGTGAGTCACTTTGAATGTGGGCCTCAGAAGATGCTGTAGAGCAGTTTTGCCCCAACTGGAACGTCGCCTCCCCGAGAGAAAGGGAGGCTCTAGGCATCAGGAGCTAAACTACAGGTCAAGGCTTTCGCAGGCGGAACTTAGAAGGCTTGCTAAGGCTCCTCCCAGCTTCATGGAAGGAGCGAGTAACCGGGTGGAGTCGGCCCAACAGAGGCCAGAGACTGGGGCTCTTGGGCTGAGGAGCCGCCTATAAGGCATGCAGAGAGCTCCAGGCTGCAGCTTTTGGGAGTCACCTGTGTTGGGGGAACTCTTGATGATGGGGCTGCTTCTGGATCATTCCAGTCCCTCTAAGTAACTCCTTCCCTGCCTCCTGTTAATAGCCCCAATTAAACACCGTTGGCTCGCCGAGTTGGACTTTGGTGGAATCATGACTTTGTTCTGCCATGGCTCCCTTTCTAGGGTGAGTAGACATGCATGTTATATCTCCCCAGGAAGTGCCCCCCCCACATTCCAGAGAGCAGTTTGTGGGGACAGTTGTCCGCTGCACTACGGTCTGCTCAGCCATGTCCCCACTGGAGAGGTTGTATCTACTTTTTCACCATAACAAATATGCAGAACTGTGTCTGCTTTTATGCCCTATTAGACTCTAGTTTTCTTCCTTAGTAGGAATCATTAGTAGACTCGCTGAATGAAAAGTTAGTCATTTCTTTATGTCTCTTAATCAAGTACTAAATTGATCCTATAACTTATATCAATATTTTTAATATTCTACATTTTCCTAAAAAGTATTTTCATCCTGAAAATGACTTTAGTTTACGAGAGAGACAGAGAGAGAGAGAGAGAGAGAGAGAGAGAGAGAGAGAGAGAGAGGGAGAGGGAGAGGGAGAGGGAGAGAGAGAGGGAGAGAGAGAGAGAGAGAGAGAGAGAGGGAGAGAGAGAGAGAGAGAGAGAGAGAACTATATATTTGGGGCAGTAGGTGAACTGGGGGTGGTAAATGGGCACTTGGTATCTTTGTGTGTCCTGGACTTGCTCTCCTTGTGTACCCATCATAGTCCAGCAGGGTGAGCTTGGAGGAGACCAACACAAGTCTATCACCCTGAGATGTGTTCTGTGGAGAACAAATGAAACAATCATCATGTATCTGACTTCCTAGGACTCACGAATTAGTGTTAGGCCAGAATGCATTTCCTAAGTGACTGCCAGACCCTGTGTTCTTTGTTAGAGAACGGGAATATAGAGACGAAGGCACGGCTTTCAGTCAGGTGTCCGGCTGAAGCAGACGCCAGGCATCTGGTAACTGTCTCAGGTTAGCATTCCAAAGCTTTAGCAGCATTTCGCTTATTCTTAAATTGCCTGGAGAGGGAGATAATGGCTCCACCCCAATTTTGTTACACAGAAGAAAATCATAGCTCATAGATAATCTGCCCAGGCCCACTGTTACTGGATTATAGCGTGGAAATTTGGTTCAGGTTATATAAAGTGTGATATTTGTACGCTGGATTCCAGTGCTGTGGAATAAAAATATTTTTAAGAATGATATTGTACAAAGACTCAGAGAACAGGCAGAAAAGACTCAAGTGTCCTATTCTACAAGAGGTTAAAAAACAGAGTTCTGTGCTTTATGTATTAATTTAAAGCAATTAATACTTAAACGAGATAGAAAACAAATAAAAAAGAAAAGAATGAAAGACACTGAGATCCTGCGCTTGAGTGCTGTCTTTCAAACGGATATACACACATAATGTAGACAGAAAGGAGCAGTAGTCCATGATGAGGGAGTCACGTGAACAAAGGTCCGGTCTTTCTTTTTATTTTTTATTTTTATTTTTTGTTTTTTCGAGACAAGGTTTCCCTGTAGTTTCTAGAGCCTGTCCTGGAACTAGCTCTTGTAGACCAGGCTGGCCTCGAACTCAGAGATCCGCCTGCCTCTGCCTCCCGAGTGCTGGGATTAAAGGCGTGCGCCACGGTCTTTCTTTTTAATATTGACTTATTATATGTTTACATGTGTGTGTGTGTGTGTGTGTGTGTGTGTGTGTGTGCCTTGAATATATGTATGTGGACCATGTGTGTGCAGATGCCCACAGAGGTCAAAAGAGGGTGTTGGATCCCCTGGAACTGGGGTTAAAGTGGTGGAGTGCCACCATGTGGGGGCTGGGGTTGAACAGAAAGTTCTCTGAAGAACGGTCCGCCCTCTTAACTACTGAGTCACCTCTTCAGGCCCAGGATTACCCATTTGATGCTAACATTTCAGGACAGAGCAGATCATCTTGTCATGGCACGTGTTGCCGGTAAGCAATCTCCACTAAAAGGCTGTAAATACTGAGAGCATCCATAGCTCTCAAGCCTGTGTGTTTTCTGTGACCTTCTATAGATCCAAGGGCTGTTGGTGTTCTTGACAACCCACTGGAGAGCTAGCTCCACTTGGAGCTTTGATGAGTACTCAAGAAGAAACATGATTTGTTCCTTCCCAGCCAGCATTTATTTCCTTAAGCCGAATCTTCTTATCTGTCTTACAGTTGTCCCAACATTATAGACAACTTGGAGTCAAATGATGTGTCTGGAACCATGACTTCTCTTTCCTAATATTTCTGTATTCACCTCCCTCTCCTCACTACTCTTGCCTTAGTTCAAGCCATTTTGCTATTTTCAGCTAGAGCCCTGCTTTCTAAGGGTACGGGGTGGCATGGCACAAAAGGGGTCAGCGGAGAGAGCACAGCTTTGGAGCTGCACAAAGCTTGTGGAATAGCATCCCCAAATCTTAATAGTTAACTTTCCCATTTTCCTTCGCTTCTTTAATTCCTGTCTTCTCCCTTTATAAACTATGGAATCTTCCTTCCTTCCTTCCCTAGGCTGCTACATAGATTTAAAAACATGGGAATATGCACGAAGGACACTTGTGTATTAAGTGCTCAATGAACAGCTGGCGTCTCTTGTGTTAGCCAGGATATATTCAGTTGAGTGAAAATACGCAGTTCAAATGAATGTAAGAAGAAACATGAATTGATACATGAAACTTGGAATTCCTGAATACTGTCAGTTCTGGGCCGAGGCTGTGTCTGTGCACCCGCACCGCGACGCTTCAAGCCTCGTTTTCTCTTGTCTTCATTGTTGCAGGGACTCTTCATTGAAAATTCTCAGTCTGCGTTCTGGGAGGACCACGATTCATCTGGCTCTTATATTCTTTCTGCCTCTTCCAAGATGCTCTCTGAGCCTCATGTGTAGGAGCTGTGTTGTCTATGTATCCACTGGGGCTGGGTACCATGGTCGGCTGATCTCTGCATTTTGACCAGTTGTGACTTTGTGTAGTAGTTTCTGTGGGCTGAGAGCTGTGCTTACTGTGAACATAAGCGTAAGTGTACGGAATACAGTTAAGAATCATCCTTGTGCCGGGCAGTGGTGGCGCACGCCTTTAATCCCAGCACTCGGGAGGCAGAGGCAGGCGGATCTCTGTGAGTTCGAGGCCAGCCTGGTCTACAAGAGCTAGTTCCAGGACAGGCTCCAAAGCCACAGAAAAACCCTGTCTCGAAAAACCAAAAAAAAAAAAAAAAAGAAAAAGAAAAAAAGAGAAAAAAAAGAATCATCCTTGTTTAGGAAAATGGCGGTAGTGGGTCCTTTCTAGGTTACGAGGCCTCACCAGTCACGGGTAGTTGGTGAAATTTAGAGGGCGTAGATTCCCTCTATCAGTTGGACCTTAGGTCCAATTAGGTGCAGTTGGTCCCCTTCAGGATGTAAGTGTCACTAGTTCACCCTTCTGAATATCTTTCTGCGATGGCAGTTGTTGTGGCTACCGCTGGATGGATGGCACTGCTAATTCCCATCTCCCCTGGCAGCTTACACAGCTCCTTCCAGTACCGTATGTGCTAATCCTTAGGGAGGAGGTTTCCAGGTAGGATCCAGCCTGATTCTTCCAAGTCCTGGGTCTTGGAAGTCAGTGGTGTCTTCAGTAATAGGGTCTCACCTTTTTTTTCTGGAAGCCATTAAAGGAAACAGCAATAACTTACATTGTTTTGGGGGGGTTCTTGGTCTCCCCGACTCAGAGATTCCCCATGACTGCCATGGGGAGGTAATTAGATAATCTATGGTTTGCGGCAACATTATCACCCCAAATGGTGTAAATTCATTTAAATTATATGTGTGTGTGTACATAAACATATATATGTAATTTTAAGTAAGCATAAAATAAGTCCCTATGTCTTTTTTAGACATCTTGAGTGTTATTTACCCCTCCTTCCATCCTCCTCTATATTGCACCTCCCTCTCCCCTTGCTAAGTCTCCCCCCACACTTTCCCCATATCCCCCTTCCTAGAAACTGTGTCCTACCCTTTCCCCATTTCTTGATTTTGCTAGAATTCTTTCTCTTGCTCAGAACAGCCGTCTTTGCCATGTCCTTGTGGAGGCGGCTGACTCATCTTCCCAGGCTGTGAGGAACTCATTTTTCTCGTCTACTTGTTGCCATTCTTCCTTTGAGAATGTTGAGATTGTACAGCTCATCACAGGAGTGCCCCCACTCTAGGCACGTGACCTTCATGCGTGTGATCACAGTGAATTATCCAAGAATGAGCAAGAACTTGGGATGAGCCAACTGGAGCCCTTCCTTGTTGGAAGGCAGACAAGAGGCTCTTTCTCCCTTTCTGTCACTAAAGGATATTGGCTGAAAGCTACTTATGGCCGTGTTCTCCAACATACGTGGGAATCCCATCTGTGGTGGGAGATGGTAAGGCTACATGCAGTCAGGGCAACGGGAGAGGGCGAAGGAGCGAACTGGAGGGCCCGAGCCATCCAGACCTTCTCTGATAATGCAGCGGGACTGTCTGATTTTGTTCTGCTTCCATTAAATCACTCAGAATCAAGCCTGCCACTTCAAAGCGGCTTCCAGCTTAAATGTTTCTTCCTGTGAGAGGCCTTTCTGGATTGCGCCCTTGTGGACTCCTGATTATGTGGTTGCTGTCTGCACTTTAGAAGGTACACACACGTGTTTACCCACTCATGCGGTTCTTCGATTCAGTCCTTCCAGCCAAGTGTGACCATGCCGCTAGCTGCGCTGGGTGTGGAATTTGACTCCTGCTCCTCTTGGCGCAGAGCCTTAAAAAGTGTAAGAGTTGAGAAACTGTTTGTTGAATGGAACTGCCAAAGGTCACTAAAGAAAGATACTTCTTATCCTTGTATTCCTGCATGCCTTTCTCATCCTAGATTCTGCCCTGTTAATTGATTCATAAGTGATCTAAAATACTTCCCTGAAAATATAATTTCTTGAAAAAAATTTTTTTAAAACCCGGAGAACATTAGCTGTATTTGAAGTGGAAAAGGCTTGCATTTTAAAATAATGACCTCAAACCATGTCTATCTTACCTCTAAATAGCAGGTACAAATTGGTTTATTTGCATTTTCTTGGTTAATTACACATTTTGGAATGATCTTTCCATGTGGAAGTCATTGATAACAGGATCTAATTCCAGGGACCAAAGTGCCATTGAATTGAAGTAATTTCAGGGGTTAGAGGCTTCCCTGGGAATTAGAAATCATGGGTCTTAATTACGTCGTGGTCACAGATTGGTTGTTGTTGTTTTGTGTGTGTGTGTGTATGTGTGTGTGTGTGTGTGTGTGTGTGTATTTGGAAGCACACAACCTCAAAAAACTCAAGTGCCTATAAATGGAAGATGAGAACATTTGCATGCTTGGCACTCTTTAATATCAGATCCGTATGGAGTTTAATGGAATATTACCCATAAATCCTTCTAAAAACCCTCGGACGGTGTTCATTAATTTCCTACGATCTTAAATTGAGGGGCGATTTTAGCATTGTGGACCTAGAAATGAATGGACAGCATCTGTACAAATTTCCTCTATTGTTGCCGCTGCTGTCTGCTCTGGGGTTTCTGCTCCATCGATGATGATTAGGCAGAGTCTATCACTAGGCCTTGGGCTTGTTGATGAGGCTAGGCCAGCTGTCCAGAGAGCTCCAGGGCTCAGCTGTCTTCACTCACTAGCATTGAGATCGTAAGCGCATGCCACCCTGCTTAGCCTGTTACCTGGGCTCTGGGTATCGAACCGAGTGCAAGTTCTCATGCTTGCAAGACAAACGCTTTCCTGACTGAGATAGCCCATTTAACTAGATTTACTTATTTTTATTTCTTAAAAAGTTGTACAAACTTGAGAATACATTCTACACATGAAGACAATGAGGTTTGGATACTATAAGCAAATTTTTAGGGCCACACGATCAGAGACTGGATGCATAGAGCCCCGTGTGGTCTGTGTACTGAGAGCAGTACAAGTAATTATGATGTCAGTTACTTGTGACTTTAATAAAAGTAAGACACCTGCTGTTGGCATCCTATCAAAGAAGGGCAGAGCCGTGCATTTCGTGGTTGGCTGCTGTCAACTGTCGGAGAGCCGTTCCGATGTTAGTGTGTGTGTCACTTTCTCAGAGTGACTCATAAGCCTAGATATCTTTTCACCAGGTTCTCCCTTTGATGGAACTTTAGGAATGTCATTCTCAAATGACAGCTTAGGCATTAGATTCACCTATGAAACTTGTTGAGAAAATCTGATGTTAGGTCCATTTTATGTAGCGTCTGTGTGAGGTTACCGTCTCCCTGCTTGGGATAGGAGATAGCCAAGACTTACAGATTCCCTGGAGAGAAGACAAAACCAGTCCTTTAGATGCGGGAAACCCTTCAATACTTGGGTTTCTAAACTGGCTTCAAAATTGGTCGACCCTTCATAGAAGGCCTCGGACAGAGCATTTACCTTTTGGAGTAGGTTGGAGCTAAAACACTCTGCAGAGGCAAGGAGACAGTACCTGGCAAATATGTGAACCCACTAAAGGGGGGGTCCTTTGGCAACAAGCCAAGAGCCTCACCATGAAGAGGCTGTACCCCATTCAACACCAGATAAGATGGGATAATGCCATCATGTCTCACTTGGGCAGTTCCTAATGTTCCCCATGAAGTGGGGGAGGCAGAGCCTTGGAGCTGATCTCATGGTTCTCTGATTCTCCCTGAATGGTCTCGACCCTACCCTCCAATCCACATTGTGTCAGAAGAGCTATACTTGATGGAGCGCTGAGGCTGAACCCACGTGGAGCGTAGCCGTGGGAGGATAACAGTGAAGGTCAGTGATGCTAGTGAAAGGAGGGGGGATCCTGGGGACCTATAGCAAGCCAGCTCTGTCTGCCTCATGCCAGCAGAGCCAGGTGAAAAGCTGGTCCAGCTTTGGAGGGAACAACTCTATTGGCAAGAGACAGCAATAGTTTCCTAAGGCAGGTATTCTTCGGAGCTCAAAGAACTGGGCTTTGAAGGAGGCAAGCACCATTCTCTTAATGTCGTTTATTAAGAAGAGGCATGTGCATGTGTTAATTGTACTTTATCATGCACAGATTTGATGGAGTGGCTTTTGGAAACAGCTGTAGAGTCCTGAGGGATAAAGCCTGGACCATAATCATCTATATTGAAACAGATCAAGCAGCCCACTATGCCTCCGCGTGTCAATAAAAGATGGACCGGGAAAACTGCATTTCATAAGATTTGAGGTGAGTATGATCGGCCCTCACAGAGTTCTGTGACGGGAGCGCCATCTGTTAGAAAGAGCAAAGATCCTGACAGACACAGATACTCAAGTAAAACTTTGTAGAGTGTTGGGGATAGAATCCAGAGCCTCGCTCAGACTAGGCAAGTACCCTGTCTCTGAGCTGCATCCACAGCCAACTGCTTCTTAACTAAGAACTGCTATTTAGAAATATCCTTTCAGTAATTGAAACAGAAAGCTAGGTCTAGAGAGATGGGCTCAGCAGTTAAGGAGACTGGTTGCCGTTGCAGTGGACCTTGCTTGGGTTCTCAACACTCACATGGTGACTCCCAACTATAATTCCAGTAGAGGGTCTGACATCCCCTTCTGGCCTCCATGTGACCAGGCATGCACGTGGGGCACCAACATGAATGCAGGTAAACATACATACACATAAAAATGTTTAAAGAATCTAAAAAATGTAAAATTTAAAACATATCTAAAAGAATCACCATCTCCTCCCCCAGAGACCAATGTTTACCTTTTGTTCCTAGATTCTTCTAGTTTAATTCTGTACTTATACAAATTGATAATTCCTCCACAAGGAAGTATTGCTCATTCATGGAGAACCTTGTGGATCTTCTAGTCTACCACCCTACTGGGCACATTTTCCCAATTTTGACTTTATGAACAGAGATAGGAGCTTCTTGTGCATGCCCATAAATTTTCCCAGAATTAATTCCTAAAATGCAGCTACTGGAAAGTCTAGCAGTAAGGACTAGATTCTGTAATCACAATTGAGCCTCATACCTTACATACTGGGAAATGTGGGAGCTATTGGCTCTCAAGTGCCTTATTTTACCTTCTATAAAATAGAGCTGTCCGTACTGCCTCAGAGCTGTGCTCCAGGCTTTGTTTTGAACCAGTTTAGAGGAGGAGCTTAGAGTGGGAGTGGATACACAACAAATACAATGTGTGTGTGTGTGTGTGTGTGTGTGTGTGTGTGTGTGTAAGTGAAAACTAAATCTTGGAGCAAAGATAGTCACCTTTGCATTTTTTTATTTTGAGATTTATCTATTTAATTTTGTGTGTGTGAGTGTTGCCTGTAAATATTTCCGTGTACCACATGTGTGTAGTGCCTTCAGAGACCAGTAGAGGGCGTTCGATTTCCCTGGAACTGACGTTGCAGATGGTGTCAGGACTCAAACTCAAGTCCTCTGGGAGAACAGTCAGTACTCTCGACCTCCAAGCCAGCTCTGTGCCCGACAGCCACCTTTTAAAGACTCTAACACCCGTTTTCTTGCCTCAGTGGCACGGTGGTTACTCACCTCCTCCAAACCTGGCTGTGTTTTTGTTGTTGTTGTTTTCTGCCATGGGGTTTTGAGTGAGATGTCTCCCATATTCTTAGGCATCTGAACACTTGGTCTGCAGCTGGTGACACTGTTTGGGAAGGATTAGGGGGTGTGGTGTTTCTGGAGGAAGTATGTCACTGAGGGTGGCCTTCAAGGTTTCAAAAGCCATGTGAGTTTCCAGTGTCCTCTGCTTCCTCTTTGGGGTCAGAGAAGTGAGCTCTTGGTGCCGCCACATTCTCCCGTGGTGACTGTGGTGGAGTGCTGTCCTGTCCCTCTGAAACCATAATGCCAAAACAAACACTTCCTGTCTGGGTTGTGGTGTCTTACCACAGCAAGAGGAAAGTGATGAAGACACTTGGGACACGATTTTAAAATGCCAAACTTCTGTTTTATTTTGTGTGGAATGAGGTAATGATAAACAGCTACCCCAGAACAGCCATGGCGCTGAGGTGAGAGCTGAGGTGAGATGGCAGACACAGAGCAGCTGGCAGGCATGAGCAGAGGGTGCAGGGTGCTGGTCTTTGTTCACAGTTCTTTCCGTTTAGAGACAAGGAGGTTCAGAAGGCGAGGCCTGCATCCTTAAGGCGCTAAGGTCAAAAGACACAATGAGTGGAAGGAAATACCCAGTTCCAGGTCTTTCATTTGTTGGGCCTGGTCAGTCAGTATGGCTGTTTTAGGAAGACATATCCAGCATGGGTTACTATCCAGTGATACGCACAATGGGATTCCCTAGCCCCTGTGAAATGTGCCATCGGGATCCAGGAAGGCGGGAGGGATTACCTCTTGTCAGAGAGAAGTGAGAAAGAAAACAAAGTAATCCAAGGGGAAAGTGAAGCCGTGTGTGCTCGAGGGGAAAGCCGGTTGGTTGGTACCACACGGAGAGGAGATGAGTCCTCAAGTCAGGTAAGGAGCTGTGTTTGCCATCCCGTGAGAATGAAAAACAGATGACCCTGACCAGGGCTGTGGTTTCTGGGATAACCTCCCCGAGATGCTTGAGGACCCGAGAGCCGGGTGGGGACAGCGCCTCCCACACCACCGGCCTTCTCTGAGGAGTCAGGGCTGAGTCCCTCCTCGGGGACGGCCTTGAGTGGTACAGAACTCACAATGGAAGCAGAGGAAAGAGCAGTTACTACTCTTTACTTAGACTTGAAATGGTAGGAAGTGAACTCCCAGCTGCTGCGTGAAACATTGAAAAAAATCTCCAAAAAAAAAAAAAAAACCCATTACCCACAGTGCACTGTAAGACACCACAAATGGTTACAGAGAAAGTCGGGGCAAGCTCTTCGCGTGTGTTTAAAACAAGACCCTTTTAAGGAGGGGGGTTCAAATTATCTTAGCGGGTCTTCACTAGAGATGGGAACAGGCTGGCAACTCTCAGGGTTCTATTCTTTCTAGGATTTGATGATTTAAAAAAAATGATCTTATGAAGATCGCTCTGGCTTCTTTTCTATTGTAGCCACCCAAGGAATAGCTGTTGCCTTGACAACAAGGGGCAGTCCTCATATGCTAATAGGAAAATGGCCAATTTTCTTGTTCATAAAAGAAAACTGTTGGCTAATAGCTTTTTTCTCTCTCTCTCTGTCTCTCCCTCTCTCCCTTTCTCCCTCTCCTTTTCTCCTCTTCTTCCTAGTCAGTTTACAATGAACCTCACTGAAAAGAGAGACTGGTTTATATCTTCAGAATTCTCACCGAAACTTGAGAAACTCGTTTACAAAGGAGTTGGGAGCGAGACAATGGCCTGAGCAGAAGACGAAATCAGCAGTCGATTGCTGGGGAAGGAAAACAATGACATACCTAAGATGCTGTGCTTGTGGCAAGGCACAGCGGACAGAACAAATCGAAGAGCGTACACTGGATCAGGAGACTAGCAGCCTCCTTCATGCATAGTTCTCCCAAGTTAGAAGCCACAAGGGCAGAAATCATGCAGTAACCCCCGGGGTGCCCCCTGCTACCTTAAGTATAGCCAGGTATAGGCTGAAGCAGACCGGCAACTGATAGCAAGTGCTTTGAGTAAATGTACCCATGTGCTATGGCGAGAGCTGCAGTTCCCAGAGTAAAAGCACTCTAGGCAGTGTCTTAAAGCCCGTACTGTAAAAGAAGCCAAGTGTCCCAGGCCACGGTTGCCTTTGCACACAGCAGACGGAGTGTCCATACGCAGCCTCCTGCCAATCTTGTTTATATAGATGGCGTGATAGATGCTAGCACCATCACAAGCTACATCCCTGCGGTCATGACCCTGCTTCATATATTAGCTTTTGCTTGTGATTCACCAGTCCCCATTACCTCCAAAGATATTTTTTAAATATTTATTTATTTATTATGTGTACGGCATTCCTTCCATGTATGGCTGCAGGCCAGAAGAGGGCACCAGATCCCATTACAGATGGTTGTGAGCCACCATGTGGTTGCTGGGAATTGAACTCAGGACCTTTGGAAGAGCAGGAAATGCTCTTAACCTCTGAGCCATCTCTCCAGCCCCCCTCCAAAGATATTTAATTACTATTATTAAGGTTTTTTTTTTGCCAGGCAGTGGTGGCACACACCTTTAACCCCAGCACTCAGGAGCAGGTGGATCACTGTGAGTTCGAGGCCAGCCTGGGCTACAGAACTGTCTTGAAAAACCAAAAGGATTATTTTTTTAATTATTAAAATAATCCAGGCTGGTGAGATGGGTCAGCAGGTGATGTTGCTTGCCACCAAGCCCAACAATGTGAGTCTGAGCCCCGGAAGTGACAAGGTAGAAGGAGAGAATCAACTCCAGCGAGTTGTCCTCTGACCTCCACATGAGCTGTGATGCGTTCCTCCTCCTTCGATAACTAAATAAATGTCAAATTTTATTTTAAATGAAAATATGCTCACTGTAAAGAAAATGCGGAAAAGAACAGAGAAGGAAGCAAAGGATTGTTTATGCCCAAGAGAAAGGCCGAGAGCACAACACCCACTGCCAGTGTTTCTTGTCCCCAATGCCAGACACCACAGATGCCACCCCCACACTGCCACTTCCTTTCCCCATGCTTTCTGTCGCTGATGACATGTTCGTGCACACTTGCAAGTGCCTGAAGGTTTTAACATACAGTCTGATGACCAGCAGACATGGGATCATATCAAAAAACCAGGCAAAACCACACTTGCTGAAGGAAGCCTGGGGAGGTTGTGAGAGCTTTGCTATTCATCATGCATTTTGCTGGAAGATTTGGAGCTGGACGCTAGGACGTCCCGCAGAAAGGAAGGCCATTCTCTTGGTTCTTCTGGTTTCTAAACATCCACAGAATAGCACCTCTTCCTCCATTTCCTTCCCTGAGCTTAAACATGGTGTGACCTGGTACCTTTCAACCATTCCTGTCTTACTTATCACGTGCCCCTCCTAGACAAACGCTACCCTGTGCCCAGCTATATCAGACTATTTCTGTAATTCCTCTCAATCCCTTCTCCACTGCAAGGAACTATTACTAGGACCCCAGGCTTTAGGCAAGAGCCTTTTCTTCCCGTGTTGCTCCTTGACTCCCCCTGCCCCCCACACACCATCCCTTCCCTGTGAAGACAAAGTCCCACTTTATTTGGTGAACCCTGATAGCCGTGCGATACTGTGGGCACACAGTCTGCATTTAACGAAAGTTCTGGGAGCAGTGAGAATCTGCCTCTCTGCAGCAACAGTACTTCCCTGACTTGTTTCCCAGGGACTAGGGATTCCTTGGCTTCCCCACCTTCTCTAGCACTGATCTGGGCTGAGCCAGGAGTGTCGCCAGCACAGCAGGGAATGTGTCAAATGACAGATTTCTGGATCGCAACTGCAGAGCGTGCTGCTCAGGAAGACTGAGACTCTGCAATGTTTCATCTGGCCCATACTGAAAATCCTGGCAATGGTTCTTTTGAAAAGTCTGCTACTGTGGCTGGGGTGATTCTGGAGGCTGGTTAGGGTCCCAGGATCTGGTACAGACACAATAGCCTTACACAGCTCTAGCATCTAGGAGAGGTGTCCATGCGTCGTGGAGGCAGACTCTAGTCTGTTTTTGTTCATAAATGTGTGTCCCTGTCGTTGACACAGGCAGTGTGCCCGACATACTTCTCGAGATCAATGACCATTAAAAAAGGAATGAAGGAATGTCTACAGAATTCTTAGTGTTGGGAGGCCAGAGACAGATAAGCTAGTGGCCCCCCTGATCCCCCTGATGGAGTAGAGGACTCAGAGAATAGACGCTTAGTAAGAACATAGTTAGGTGCTGGTGAGGCCCACTCAGGTCAGACAGCAGACAGGAGCTGAGCTGGGTGAACGCCCAGGCAGAGGGAACACACGCACCAAAGCAGACATGAAAGTAAACTTGAAGAGAAGATGATAAATTGAGCTGGACTAGAATGTCCAGTACAGGAGAATGAAAGGTGAGGCTGGGAGCCAGTGGGAACCAGTTCGTGTCGGTAAAACAAGCTTAGGGACCATGGCGGGCAGGTATGTTCAGATGTGAGGGTTGAAGAAGTCATCACGGCTGCGATACTGAAATGTCATTAGATGTCCTCGATGGAAGGCTGGAGACTGGTCAGGGGCAGCTTCCACAGTCAGCTCCTCGAGGAGAAGTGCACTGGCTAGTTTTATATGAACTTGACACACGCTAGAATCAATGGAGAAGAGGGAGCCTCAGTTGAGAAACACCTCAGTAAGATCAGGCTGTAGGCAAGTCTGTAGGATATTTTCTTAATTAGTGCTTGAAGCGGGAGGACCCGGATCATTGTGGGTGGTGCCACCCCTGGTCAGGTGGCCCTGGGTTCTATAAGAAAGCAGGATGAGCAGGCCATGGGGAACAAGCCAGTAAGCAGCACCCCTCCATGGCCTCTGCATCAACTCCTGCCCCCAGGTTCCTGCCCTGCTTGAGGTCCTGTCCTGACTTCCTTTGATGAACAGTGCTGTGGGAGTGGGAGCCAAATATTCCTCCCCAAGTTGCTCTGGCCATTGTGTTTCCTCACAGCAATAGAGACTCTAAGTAAGACAAGAAGGAAGATTGTGTTAATGTTGAAGAACCCCAAAGAGCAAGGATATCTAGGTTTGGTGGTCTATGCCTAGTATTCCTATGTAGCAAGTTCCAGGCCAGGGATACATAGTGAGACCCTCTCAAACAAACAAACAAGAAACAAACAAACAAAAAATAAGCTGTTTTGAACACAGGTCAGATTATAGTCTCTCATATTCTCTGTCTCTCTCTCTCTCTCTCTGTCTGTCTCACTCACCTGTGCAAGCCTGTCAGCACTTGATCACAAGCTGGTAAGAAACTCACATGAAGAGATGGGTAAAGACAGTGGTCACCTGAAAAGCTGCTCCCAAGTCAGGTGTGTCTGTTTTGAAATTCAGCCCACCCAGGACTACAGTCTCCTGAATGAACTCACTTCATGAGGCCTTCAGTGAGCAGACTGCCAAGACCTGCCCCATGGCTGGCGCTCATTGCTAGACACTGCTTGCTTCTCTTTTTGATACAATGAAAAAGCGTAGAAGAATTTTCAAAGAACTCACTTCATGAAATCATGTCAGAGAGAAGCAAATGAAAATAGAGCACAGTAGGCTAATGCAGCAGGGAAATCTAACTTTTTATGAGCAGCCAATACCACCCTTTTTCTTGGCTTGCGGTATGATGACATGCTCAAGACCTTAGCTGTGTTGAATTATAACACACTGCAAACCCTCCAGATAACAGAAGCTGGACATGGATAATATCTGGTTTAAATGATATGCTTCCTAATACTGTTTATAAGTAACATAACTGATCAGTTATAGGTTGCTGGACCATAGGGGTTATCTGTGATTTTTTACACACCATCCTTACTTTTCTAAAGCTTTTGGGGTTTGAGAATTCATAATGAACGTTTTTACGTATGGTTATCTTAATCATGGATTTGTGTTTATAATTTTTTGCATAGCACCAGTGTTAAAATATGTGTCATCTTTGAAAAGATTGATTTACAAGTTGCCGTCTTCAAATTCCATTTTGCTGTTTATTATTACCATGACTATGGCTGCTTCATGGCAATGTCAGCTGTGGCATTTATTTGGAAAAGGAAGAGGGGCTATGCTTCCCACACTTGGGTGTTTGTAATATGGAATCAAAGAGTCATTGGTAACAGACTGCTTGGCTGCCCTTTGGTCCACACTTATTTGCGGGGAGGGACTTCTCAAGTTCACCTCCAGTGCTGCATCTAGATGTTTGGCTCAGATGCTGGGAATAGTGGTCTTCATTGTACTAGTAGGCCTTCATGAAGCTCTGGAGTAAACCAAAACAACAACAAAAAAAACCAAGATAAAAGAAAAGGAAAAAGGCGTTTGTGGTGCTTTACATATACAGACATGTAGCACCATCTGCTGGATCCCGGCAAACGAGTGAGAGCAGCCGTGAAGAGCTAAGTAGCGCAGCTTGGAAGAAGCTTGGCTTACACAGGGGTTCAGACTCTCGTCTACTAATGCTCAGAATACTTTGATATATAAATAGCTTTTCTGTCCCTGGTTTTAGGAGGCAGCCCGAGGAAGTTGTAGGCTGTTGTTTATAGTCATACACCTACACAACTGACCATACATGTACACACACAGATGCACATGCATTCATGCACATACATACACACATATACACACATGCTATGCATAGAACAGATCCATGCACACATGTATATACATATACACATACATAAAGGTGTACATACATGCTTATATATAATATATATGAATATATATATCTACACATACATACATGCATACATACACCACTGTGAGACACACACACACACACACACACACAGCATTCTGGCTTAATTCCATCACTGCACATGAACATACATGGACTGTAATCATTTAGTTACACAGTACTTTTGCAAGGCAGTGGCTGATTCTGGAAAAATAAATCTTGTGACTATTTCAGAAAAAGATGTTAGAAAGTCTGTAATTAGGGCTGGTATAGTTAAGTGGTAGAGTACTTATCCCTGTGTGCAAGGCCCTGGGTTTGATCCTCTGTACTAGAAAAAAAATCAGTAATTAGAGAAATCCTTCTTATTGTTTTTCTGCATCAAAAAATGTTTTCTTTAAATATGACTATAGCAAACTTTCATCATAAAGTACACACATTGAACAAAAGATTTATGAATTTAACAAGTATTGAGATATTAGCAGGTACCAGAGACAATAGCTGGGACATGGGGACAGGTCCAACAATGTCACCAGAGACACTGCAGCTTCTCTCCACGTGAGGCTAATGCTCCGTGACAAGAGCATGGAGCTCGCATTAATGTGCCCAAGAAAACACGGACAAAGCCTGTGCGGGACACATTTTCACAGAGTGCTAATTGCTGGACAAGTGCCACTAGACAGATGGGGCACAGCAGCCACTGGCCTCGTGACATTCTCTCATTCAGCTTCATCTTCCTGCACCAGGCTGCATGCCTCAGGAGCACTGGGCACACACCAGCCACCATATGATTCTGTACACTCCTTATCCTCAGGCATCATTCAGAGTGTTCTTCAAATTCTGCGATGGACGGATTTTCCCAGTAAGAATTACATAAAAGAAGATCCGAATAAATGGAGAAGCATACATTTCTGTGTGGTGAGACAGCATGGGAAAATTGTCAGCTCTTAAATTATCTCCCACATCCAGTGTATTTTCAGTGGAAGCCTTTGGGACTCCCTCATTTAAAGACAAGGCTTCAGTCACTGTTCTGTTGCTGTGAAGAGACACCATGACCAAGGCAGTTCTTACAAAATAAAGCATTTAATGGGGGCTGGCCAACGGTTTCAGAGGTTCAGTCCATTATCATCATGGAAGGGAGTATGGTGGCACACACGGTGCTGGAGCAGTAGCTAAGAGCTACGTCCTGATCAGCACGCTGAGAGGGAGAAAAGGTGAAATCTCAAAACCCACCCCCAATAACGTACTTTCTACAGAAGGCCACTGCTGCTGTGGGACAATGGCCTGTACCCTGTCACTTGTATTTGAAATAAATGCTGATTGGCCAGTAGCCAGGCAGGAAGTATAGGTAGGGTGACTAGGTAGGAAGTAGAGGCGGGGCAATGAGAATTCTGGGAAGAGGAAAGTTTCAGTCTGCAGTTGTCATCAAAGACACAGAAGAAGCCAGACACAGAGCAAGCAGGATGTGACTGCCTCTCCAAAAAGGGTACCAAGCCACGTGGCTAACACAGATAAGAATTATGGGCTAATATAAGTTATAAGAGTTAATAAGAAGCCTGAGCTAATAGGTCAACCAATTTATGATTAATGTAGACCTCTGTGTATTTCTTTGGGACTGAAGGACTGTGGGACCTGGTGGAATAGAAAACTATACACATCTAGTCCTTCTAATCCTATCAAAGAGTTCCAACTCCTGGTGACTAAGCATTCAAAGATATGACCCTATGGAGGCCATTCTTATTCAAACCACCATAGCAAGTTAGGGTCTGTCTAAGATGCCTTAGTGGTTAAGGGTGCCTGTCGCTAAATTGATGACCTGAATTCCATCTTTAGGAGTCATCTTGTGGGAGGAAAGAACCAACTTCTGAAAGTTGCCCTTGAACTTTGTTGGTGAGATTCATTCATTCATGCATGCATACATACATACATACATACATACATACAAGGTTGTGGTGACACATGACTTTAATTCCAACACTTAGGAGGTAGAGGCAGAATGATCTCTGAGAGTTTAAGACCAGCTTGGTCTACATATTGAGTTCCAGAACAGCTGTAGCTATATAATAGATAGAACTTGTCTCAAAAACAAAATAAATAACAGCAACAACAACCCTCCTCCTCCCCCCCGAAAAAAGCCTACTTTTGTTTTTTAAATCATTTCCAGACAGCACAGAGAGTGAAGGTAAATAATTTGTTGTGCAAACTTCACAACCTGAGTTTGACTCCTGGATCCCACAGTGGAAGGAGAGGCCTTCCTTCTGAAAGCTGTTCTCTGGCCTCCACATGCATGCCACATCATATATCACTCACAGACACATACATTACACACATACGCACATCTCAAAATCAGGCATGTGACAAGAACAGCAGATAGCTTATTCTTAAGACATTAATGAAAGGGCCATCGGTTTGGTCACATAGCCCCTTCTCAGGACACACATACACACACACACACACACACACACACACACACACACACACACCACATAAAAGTAAAAATAACTCCTGTGAGCTGATATGGCGCAATTAAATGGGCTGACAGCTCTCTGACAAAGCTGGCTAGTTGGGTCAAGTGCCACCACAGTCATCAAAATGAAAAAGGACTAGATCGCAGTGAGGAACTATGCAGCAAGACTGGAAAGAATGTCTTTTCTCACTGCCTGGCCGGCTTGCCAAACACGTGACCAGCAGATGGTGACATGGGTCAGCTGTGTCCAGTTTCTTGGCCTCTTGTTGAAAGGATTGATACAAAGGCAGAGTTTCAGCAAGGTGACTTCATTCAAAGCAAGGTGACAGTTGAGGTCAGATCCACAGTCGAGACTGTTTGCGGGTCACATGAGTGAGGACACCCAGGACCGGATTTTTGGTTTTGGCAAAGTTTAATGGTTAAGAGAAGGAGTTCAATGACTAGGGGCACAGTCTGGGTGTTTTGACTGGCAGGTTTGGATGATGTAATCCCTTGCTCAGTGTTCATGGTCCTTCCTATGATGCATGATTTTAGTCATATGCATGCCCAATTATGCACAGGCATGAGATGATAAATAGGGGATTCTCCCTAAAATCTCCATTAGAGAACACAGCTTGCCTTGCAGTACATGTACTCCAAGCAAGCTTATGCCAGGCTAGCCCTCCTATCTTCACACCTCCATGTATTAGGGATATGTCTGAGTGGAAGGCCATCTAAGGTTGATGGTCATTAAGGGGAATATAGTCTATTATTCAGAGAAGAGTGTATATACAGCTCAATGCAGGGAAGAGTGTGTGCCCATGGCACATACAGATGGTCCTAGGTTTCTGAGTGTCTTGTTAGAACAGGGGTATACAGTGCCCAAGTTGAGTGGAGTCAGGCTGTTAAGCTATTCCCTATGCTTTCTTGCCTCACCGGGTCTTGGCCACTTCCCTTCCTTCCACTTCCTGGCTGCCAGGAGGGAAATAGCTGCTTCCCCCAGGCAATCCCACCAAGGCTGCATCGCTTTCCATGGGCTCCAAAGCAGCGAGACGAATCAAATATGGGATGAAATCTCTTACTAGAAACCAAAAATAAATTTTCCCTCCTTTTAAGTTGGTTATCTCCGACACTTTGTTACCATGCTGGATAATTGGCTAACAGAGACCAAGATCAACATGGCACTTGTATAAAGGCGGAGACTTAGATAGTTGATGGTGATACAAGGTACTTTCAGACGCAAGGACAGCTATGAAGCGTTAGAGGCTGATCAACGCATTTTTAAAGATATAACTGGAAAATTTTCTATGAGAAACAATATGATCATTAAGGTAATTATTCTCAGTCATAAATGAAACTCAGTCAACCTGCAGCCAATTAACGAGACCCCTCCACTTGTGAAGTCTTGTAACCAGGCTCCTTCTTTGTGAGGCCTGGAACCTGGTGGGTGCAGGCAACAGCATCCTTGGTGCTACACACAGCCTATTGCTTCCTGCATTTCCCTTAGGGATCTTAGAGATTTTCAAGGGCTGGTCATGTTTCTGATTGCATGCTAGACATGTACACAGGGTCTTTTTGTGAAGCCCCCAAGTATAATTAGGGTTTACAATGGCCAGGTTATCATGTCCACCCTTACCAGGATGCAGAAAAAGGAAGGTGTGGTTGAGGTCCTGCCCAGTGCCAGATTCAAGTCCCTGGCTGCCACATCTCTAAGAAGTCTAGATTTAAAGGGGTGAATGAAGATGAACTTGAAGACATGGTGGTTGGGAAATAGCTCTCCCAATTGACTGTGAAGTCAAACAGATCCTCAGTGCTGGTCCCTGCATTCTGGAGACTTCTATAGTCCTGCCTCTTTAATGATACTCACCAACAAAATGCACACATTATCCAGAATAAATAAGTACAGTTCAAGAAGTTAATTATGGGGTGAAAGTCATAGCGCTGGCCAGGCATGACTGGGAGTTCCTATCTTAAATAATAACAGTAGGAAATGGAGCATTGTGGGTAAATAGGATCAAAATACATTGTATTATAGTCTAAAACATTAACACAAGGAATAAAATATAAAGCTAAATTTAGCAATGTAATAGTTGTGTTAGCTAAGTTAGAATTTACTATGGTGCTGTCTACCATCAACAGCAATTTTCTGGTGGGATGTGGCTCAGTGATAGAAGACTTACCTAACATATGAAAAGCCTTGGGTGTGTCCCCTGCTCTGAAAACTTTTCAAAAGCCAATATTTCTTTTCCTTGTACCATGTATCTGTGGTAAATACAGAATTGTACAAACGCACATACAAACTTATAACATGGATGTAGATGAGCATAAACACTAAATATTTATAAGTAGTTTGATGACTTGTAAGTTGTTGTTTGGTTTTCTGGCCTTTGCTTGTGGTGCTGGTAAGAGAAACAGAATATCTCCTTAGCTTTTGTCTCCAGAGCTGAACAGGTGACTGACTGAAAGTAACTGACAATTAGAACAGCGGCGAATGGCCAAGACACTGTTCAGAAGAGAAAAGAATGGTGTAAGCTCTGACACGGGCTTCCCATTGCACAGAGTTAAAGAAATGCTTATAGGGGGCTGGAGAGATGGCTCAGTGGTTAAGGGCACTAGCTGCTCTTCCAGAGGACCTGAGTTCAAATCCCAGCAACCACATGGTGGCTCACAACTATCTGTAATGGGATCCCGATCTGGCATGTAGGTGTACATGCAGATAGAGCACTCATATACATAAAATAAATAAATCTTTCTTTTTTAAAGGAAATGCTTACAGGCCCTGAAAGAGTCCAACAGAAGAAAGACCTGCAGGATCAGCAAACTGTTACATTGCTGGGCTGCACTGTGTGTGACAGCTAACTGTCACTAGCCTTTAAATACAAGGAGGATCTGCATAAACACCACATACACAAAGAACCCCACGTAGGGCTTACTAAGGAAAAAAAAAGGAAAAACATCAACTGTCCTTTTTAAAGAAGAGAACCAAGTGATCACCCAGTGTTTCAGATATCAGGTACCAGACTGGGTTGCATTTAAAGGTCTCTTTCATCTCTGTTATGCCGCAAAACCTGACACTTCGAGAGTCTGAAAAGAAAAGCCCTGAAATATGTTCTCACTCACAACAGGAGGAAAGAAAATTAGGTTACCACGACCGGAGAGGCAGAGGATTGGGGCCTCAGGAGCAGGCACCTGAAGTGACGGCCCTACAGGTCTGCAGAGCCGCGAGGAGGTGTCAGCTTTTCTTTAGGGTAGGCAGTGGGACTCCTCTGCTGTGCGCTCCCACGCAGGCGTCCTGTTGTGCACACAGTGTCGTGTCTCTGTTAAAGCTGACTGACTTGATCAGAACCTCCAGAGTGTGGGAGTCCGATGGTGCAGAGCCAGAGCCAAATTATCTTGAGCTATCTTTAGTTTCCTTCATGGCCATCCATTGCCCATTTGACCAGGCAATACTTTTTGAAGTGTGTTAACTTAGCAGACCCCTAGCTTCCACCAACCCCAGAGCTAAGAATGACGTCAGATAGTATATGAAACTTACAGCACAGACTTCCCAACTGTGCCATACAGACAGTCCCTGATGACGTTTTCATCAATGCATTGGAAAATGCCTTGATGTATAGTTTTCTTTACTTCTGCACCTACAAATAATGTCATGAATCAATTTCCATGCTAGAACACGCTATTTGGGGTAACCTGGATTTGCGTTCCTGGACCATGGGCCCTCACCTATGGCTCAAAAATAAATCTCAAGTTTCTTTGGGGTCCTATATAGGCTCTCTCAATCTTGTGGTCCTGCATCCTCGCACCCTGTAGCCCACGACCCTGGCATCCCAGGAACCCTGTGCCTTCCATCCCCTGAACTCTGTGATCCTCTGGGGGCACCCGAGGTCTCAGATTTACTCGTGCTGGAAGTCCTGAAAGTGTCCCTATCCTTGAAAGGAAAGCTGCGCCTCACAGTCCCGGGCAAGCAACTTCTCTCAGGCTTCAGAAACAACACGGGAATTTTCAAAGGAAGTTCCGCTTTCCAGCCTGAGTGCTTCCTGTTTGGTAACTAAGGGCGCCTGGCTGTTGCTAGGGCCGCGGAATACAAACCGGCAGGCTTTGCAGACTCAGGCTGCGCTCTCCAGGGAGGGTTTTTTGGGAGTCTGTCTGAGCTCCCTTTGAGACGGTGCATCATGAGTAGCGAGTTCCTGTCAGAGCTGGCCTGGGAAGATGGGTTTGCCATCCCCGTGGCCAACCAGGAGAACAAGATGCTGGAGGATCAGGTGAGGAGGACCGGGTGGAAGTTAGGGGATAGACATGAGAGGACCTGCTGAGCAACGGAGAGGGGGTGTAAGGTGGAGGGGAGAGGGTGGGGACTGCTTGAGAACCGCCAGGATAGCCAGATGAGGGCCAGCGGGAGGATGGAGGACTAGGTGAGGACCGACTAGGATGCAGGTCCGGTGGGTGGGTATTCAGTGGGAATCAGGAGAGCGCCAGGAAAGACCCTCGAAGTCTGGGTGCCTCGCCGCCCAACTCTTCTGTGCCTCCCGTGCCCTGGCGTCATCCCATAAGTCGGATTTCTATCCTCCCCACTTTCCCTGCTGCTCCTATCAGTTGCTACACATTTGAAAGTTCTATCGAAGCAACGATTTCTATTCAGGGTCGTGAAACCTGGACTCTCACTCCTCCAGCTTTTTCAGATGCCAGCTAGTAGCCTCCCCTATCCAACTAAGGGCTGCAAGTGGGTTGTTGGTGTTTGCCTAGTAACCGCTGTTTACGCATGTGCACACACAAGACACGTTCTCGTGGGCATTAGCTTGCCTGTGATGCTTGAAGTGGCCTGGGTGCCTTTCAAGGGGGAGCATTTCAGTGAAATCTGCAGTGTAGGACGTTTCAAAGAGAGGATCAAGGTGTCGCAGGAAGACAGAATATTTCACACTGTGGGAAGAACTTGCACCAACTACAAAACATACAGTTTCAGCCTCCTGTTAGAAACAAAAAAACAAAACAAAAACATGAACTGCAAACGACTCCACAAAGGTTGGCCCATCTTTAGCAGCCAGCCTAAAGCCCCACAAGCTGGCCTTAGGGTGTGGGGATGAGGGCCCAAGAACAGACAGTGTGTACAAACTGAGGAAGTAGAAGAGAACCTTTTTCTGCCCTATGAATAATGAGAATGAAAAATCCCTTGAGGGGATCTGCTGAGAGGAATGGGAACTGCAGAATGGCGTGTGTGTTTGGAATGTGAGGTGGTGGATGGGAGTGATTAGTGTACACGTGTGCAAGGGTCAGAGGTCAACCTTAGGTGCCATTCCTCAGGCTCCCTCCACTTTACTTTTTGAGGCAAGGTTTTTTATTGGGATTTAGGGCTCCCAGATTAGGCTAAAATGGTAGGACCAGCGTGTTTGAGTAACCCTCCCATCTCTGTTGGGATTACAAGAGCATGAGGTGGCTTTTTATGTGTATGTATGCTTGTAGAGCAAACACTTACAGGCTGCTTTTTTTTTCCTGATCATGTTTACCAAGTATGCATCTAGTTTTTTGTTCATGTCATTCAATACAAGCTCGAATCATCTGAGAGAAGAAGGAACCCTCAACTGAGAAAATATTTCCCTCAGATTAACTTGTAGGCAAGGCTGTGCAGCATTTTCTTGATTAATGATTAATGCAGGAGGGCCATGCCCACAGTGGAAAGTGTCACCCATGGGTAGGTGGTCCTGAGCTGTACAAGAAAACAGACTAAGCAACCTGTGTGGAACAAGCCAGTAAGCAGTGACCCTTCATGGCCTCTGCTTCAGTTCCTACCTCCAGGTCAGCTTCCCTGCTTGGGTCTCTGCCCCAGCTTCATTAGTGATGGAGTGTTGTCTGGAAGTGTACAACCAAACAAGCCATTTCGTCTTTAGTTGCTTTTGGCCCTGGTGTTTATTAGAGCAATAGAAACCTAAGATAAGAAGACAAACCACAGTGTAGCCACTCGATAGAGCTCCACTTTTGCCTAGAGGGAAATAGCCCTGTTGTGTGAGAAGTGCAGCCAGCAATGGCCCTGCCAGCACTGCACACTCAAGGGAGATTCTGTCATGTGGACTATAGTACTAATTGTTTCAAAATTATCTCTAGATTTTTATATATCTAAAAGATCAGTAGATTTTTAAGAAGCTCCTGTGGACATTTAAAGGAGTCAAATGGCAACCTGTACTGGATGTTTGTATCCTTCCAAACCTTTCCATTGGATGTCCGAATTCCCAGTGTGATGGTGTTTGGGAGGGAGGATCCCTGCGGGGATGTCTGAACAAGTGTCTTTTCTGTTGCTGTGATAAAATGCCACAATCAAGGTGACTTATTAATGACAGCATTTAATTAGGGTCAGTGGTTTCATGAGAGTTAGACCATGGCGGCAGGACCAGCTAAGAGCTCACACCTCAGACCTGTAGGCAGGAGGCGGAGAGCACATTAGAAATGGCAAGAGTCTTTTAAAGCCTCAAGCCCACCCCCAGTGGCACACCTCCTCCAAGGTCACACCTCCTAACCCTTCCCAAACAGTTCCACCAACGGGAGACTGAGTATTCAAACAGAGGAATCTATGGAGGCCGATCTCATTCACACGACTACAAACACTACAAACACTACAAACACTACAAACAAACACTACAAACACTACAAACAAACACTACAAACACTACAAACACTACAAACACTACAAACACTACAAAGCTCGAGCCCTCACAAACCTATCAGTACTCTTTTTATTTTTTATTTTTTTTTTGTCGTTTTTAGAGACCGGGTTTCTCTGTAGCTTTGGTGCCTGTCTTGGAACTTGCTCTGTAGATCAGGCAAGCCTCGAACTCATAGAGATCCACCTATCTCTGCCTCCCGAGTGCTGGGATTAAAGGCGCGCGCCACCACCGCCAAGCTTCATATCAGTGTTCTTATAAGAAGTAAAAAGAGAGAGCTAATCTCTCTGCCATGTCTAGACATAGCAAGAAGACATTTGTTTGCAAAGTAAGAAGGGTCTCACTAGAAATCTTATAATTCTTAGCCTTCAGAATTGTAACAGATACCTTTCTGCTGTTGAAGGCATCGAGTCTATAGTATTTTGTTACAGTGTCTCAAAAGTGACTATGCTACAAAATAAATGAAGATTTGCTTTGCTTTTTAATTGTGGCTTTTATTACTTACAGCTATCAAAGCTGCAGAAGGAGAAATCAAACTTGCAAGATCAGCTTCGCGACTACGAAGATCGAATTAGTTCCATGACTTCTCACCTTAAAAATGTGAATCAGGAATTTTCATTCACACAGGTACAGAAATATTGACACATGTTGATAGTGCCGGGTGAGATAGTCACCATCAGTATGGAAATAATTATCTCTGTTGAGTAGAACATGTGACTAATTCAATATAAATACCCTTTTCTCAATTATTTATAACCAATATTTCTTACTTTTTGGTGAGGGGCGGGTTTTAGTTTCCAGCTCTCACCTTATAGATTTCCTTTCTTTAGTTTATGCCATGTGATATCTGAACTCCTGACAGTGGAACTCTGGGAAGTATACTGCTAACCTCCTCAGCGGTGGTGAGCGACGGCTAGTCACAGGCTAACATGGGGGGCGAGTCTACCCTGGCGGAGTGAGCAGCGCTGGGTTGGGGTGTTTCGTCTAGAGCCCTTTTATATGTTACGCTGTAGAACTGTAACGTGCTTCTGTTTTGCGCCTTTTTCTTCAGGCTCTTTACAAAGCAAGGGAGCATGAGATTGAAAGCGAAGAGCATTTTAAAGCCATCGCTGAAAGAGAGCTGGGCCGGGTCAAGGACGAGATCCAACAACTGGAGAAGGAGTTGGCGACCATCCACGAGCGCAAGACCGATAAGGAAGTGGGTGTGACTTGCTGCAGTCCTGCTTCTGTGCCTGCCCTCTCCAGGGAGCGCAACCTTTCCTGAGATTTACTTGCATTTTTTTTTTTTTTTGACCGTGAAAAGACATGGAGCACGTGGTTTGAATGAACTAGTGATCAAATGTTACATTTCTGCTTTTTGTTCATTTGTTTGGTTTTGGTTTTTGTGACAGCCCTGGATCTCACTCTGTAGACCAGGCTGGCCTCGAACTCACAGAGACACACCGGCCTCTGCTTCCCACGTGCTGGGATTCAAAGCATGCGCCACCACCGCCCAGCCTGCTGATTTCCTCCCCGTAGGCTGCTGGAGGCCTGCTCACAGGTGCAGGGGGCACCGTTAGCAGACGCAGCACTTTGGGTTTTAAATTTCACCTGAATCTTTACCTTTCATACCCATTTGTCAACTTTGGAACCTGTCTTGTTTAGCATCTCTGTCGCTGTGGTAAAACACAGGCAGTTTGGGAAGAGGGTTTATTTGGTTTACATGTACTGAGCTCTCTGGATCACTGAGAAAAGTCAGGGCAAGGACTTCAGCCAGAGCAGCGGCAGGAGCGTGGGGGAACTCTCCAGATTGGCTTGCTTCCAGACTCTCACTTCCTGGGGACACCACCCACAGTGTGGTGGGCCCTTCCATACCAGTCGCTAATCAATCAAATGCATATACATTCACAGGCTTATTTTGGTTTTGTGATATAACATTTGTATAGGCAGCATGAATAGCATTTACTGATCTTACTTATATATTCTCTGCTTTCTCTTGTGATTAATAGATTTCTGAAGCGACAACATTTACAGAAGTAATTTATCTTCTACACTATATTAACTTCAATTAGAAATGTTTCCAAGTCTGTATAGAAGAGGCCCCTTGAGGGTGGCAGATATGACTGGAAATGGACTCAGGGCACTTGTTATGGTTTTAGCAAGTGTGCCAAGCAAATTACTGACTGACTCACATAGTCCCACATATTTGGGGGTGACTTTGGTGGGAGATCTAATGAGTTCTCTGTGAGAGGAATACCCTTAAGCCTTTCACAAGAACTTTGGTTTAACCACGGTTCTTGACCATGTATGATCATCTCTGTTTTGCAACTGGAGAATTCAAATACAAGTATGGTAGTGATAGGACTCGAACATGCCATATGGAAGGCAGAGGCCTGGGTTCTTCCACTGTTTAGTAGTATAATCTATGCTTGATTTTAATTTACACAATAAATGTTTTATCAGCACCTTTTCTCTCCCATTCCTTGGAAATTAGAATGGCTTATATAAAGCCACCCAAAGGCTGGATGGCTTGAAATGTCAGATGAACTGGGACCACCAAGCACTGGAGGCCTGGCTGGAGGAGTCGGCTCACAAAGACAGCGACTCTCTCACCCTTCAGAAGTACGCGCAGCAAGATGATAACAAAATCAGGGTGAGCCCCTAGAAACCGCCAGAACTGCTTTGCTCTGAGTCAGCTTTGAAAACAAGAAGTGGCAGTGACCGGTTTTAAAGGCAACTGTCCTTGAAGGTTTGCGCCAGGGTCTCCAATTGAAATCACGTGTCACGTCCCTAGAGCAAAGGCTGCAGTCAAATCCTACGGCGTGTTGCTGACTCTGAGTTGCACGTCCTCTGAAGTCCGATGACCCACCAGGGAACTGGATAGGACTTCAAAAGACTGTCTAAATCATCTTAGGGAAGAAAATTCTAGTAATACTGAACTATTAATTAATTTGGATATTTTGTTTTACATTTAATTTGAATATTGTATGTAAGTTCTACCTATTTAATATTTTTTTCATTTGAAAATAGGATTTATTATTCAAAGTGTCCCATTTTTCCTATCTCTTTGGACGAAAATATGTTTACAATCTGAAAGGGAGACAATATTTTACTGATGTAATGTTTCAACTAATCTTATTTGAGCATCAGTGAGACGGCTCGGTGGGAAATGTTTGGGCTGTGCAGGTCTACTAACTTCATCTTGTTCATCATATGAAGATGGAAAAACGTAGACCCCCAAAAGTTGTCTTCCGGTCTCCACATATCTGTCGTGGCCTAAAAACCACACACACACACACACACACACACACACACACACACACCCCAGAATTGTTTTTATAAAGAATAAATCTTGTTGCTGTTTCATTATCTGGCACCTCTGGATAACTCCCTTTGAAGGCACTACTTCGAGATGACGTGCCAAACAGATCACTAGTGGGGACCTTAAGAAGCATGGAGCACCAGAGAGGCTGTACATATCCGTTCAACATCAAGCTATGTTATGAGACGTACAGTTGATTGCTGACTATCCTACTTGATTACATTGATCTGAGTTAATACTGCAATTGATAAGTTATTGTAATATTATATAAAATCTACTTAGAATCTCTTTACTGGTGATAATGAAGTTAGTATCACAAACATGCTATTCTCTAGCAGATTAAATACAAATGCATTATTTTAAGTATTTTCAAATGGCAGGTTGTATTTGTCTTTTCCCCCTAATTCATGCCAAAATCCATCTTAGAAATAAGTGCATTTTCATGGGGGTATGTTCAAACAGTAGATTAAACCTTGGGGCTAGACAATAAGGAAAATACATATTATCTTATACTGTTTATCTAGTGTTTATAATAAGGTATAATGATACAGAATGTTAATTATGCTATATGCCAGCTTTAAAACTGAAATAACTGACCGTTAAAAATATTTTTCGTGTCCCACACCTCAGGCCCTGACCCTGCACTTAGAAAGGCTGACTCTGGAATGCAACGAGAAAAGGAAGCTTCTAGACAGTGAACTAACGGAGACATTGAGTGCACAGGTTGGTTTACAGAGCCTTTTTAATTGTCAAGGTGGTGTTGGCAAAGGCATTGGATTAATGGAAGTGTAAACTTCTCTCTGTCTGACAGTTAGAATTAGATAAAGCTGCGCAGGACTTCCGGAGGATTCACCTAGAACGACAAGAGCTCATCCGGCAGTGGGAGGGCACCATCGAGCAGATGCAGAGGCGGGATCAGGAGATTGACAGCTGCGCCCTGGTGAGTGGTCTGCAACTCTGAGGTCCTGTAGACCCTGAGGCTCTGAGCTCGACTTCTCCCGCTCCTGCTTGCGTACCTCAGAGTCAAGTGTGGAGGTGCAAGCTTTAAATCTCAGCACTAGGGAGGCAGAGGCAGGCGGATCTCTGTGAGTTCGACGCCAGCTGGTCTACAAGAGCTAGGATATGCTCCAAAGCTACAAAGAAACCCTATCTCGAAACAAAAGGAACACAAACAACCGCCACCATCAACAACAAAATAAAATGTATATTATACTGCTATGTGAAAGTCACTTTTCAGTAAGATTCTCCAATGGTTCTGGCCAATGTGGCTCTATGGATTTTTCCTTTTTTTGCTTATAGTATCATTATCTTTGAGGTTTGAGACTTCCTGCCAGTAATCCCGACCCATGATTGTAGTAACTTGGGGTTCACATGTTGCTGTTTGGCACTAAGTTCTAGGTATGTAGAAATGGCTGTGTAGATAATGCAGGCGAGGATGTGGGTATGGAGGAGAAGCTTGGCTGCCAGGGGAGTCCAGAGTCAAAGCTCAAAGAGGGCAGGGATGGTGTGCTAGTAATTCAGGGCCAGGACCATCAGTTCCAGATGGATTGAGGAGACAGTTTAGGGGCAAATCATTAAGGAACCTTGGTGGAAACAACAGGAAGCTCAGGGGGTGAACAGAAGAAATCTAGGAAAGCAAGCAGGGAGGGAGAGGAGAGCAGAAGTGACCGGGAGTTTGGGCTTCTGAGAGCTGGATGTGGTTTATTTTTGTTTTATTGACCGAAGGGCCATGCCTCTCTAGCAAGAATTACAGAGGACCACTCCGGTTTTATGGCTGCAACCCCTGAAGGTTGGAGCCAGCATTTCCTCTGAGCGTCTATTAAAATCGAGTGTCACTTCAACAGAAAAAGGCTGCGGGTAGATGCCGCACCATGCACAGCCCTCATTCTAGAGACGGACACTGGTGTCCATTTCTTTAGTTCCTATTACTTTCAACCTGTAGTCCTGGTTGTTTCCTTTCGTGAGCCAAACAGGTCCAAGATCACAGCTGTCTGGTCATCATTGGCACAGAGCACAGGCTAGTAGGTTTAGGCTTCTCTTCTCTTCCTCCCTTTCTCCAGTTTGTATCTTGCTACCAAACAACACACATGCCGTATCCAGGGTACCACTTAATAAACAGCTCTGTTAACACACATGAATGCTGATGTTATTATTAAATTATCTGCTTAAGTGGCAGAAAAATCATTGTGATGAAGGCTTTCAATTGAGTACTTGAAACATTTAAACATAGATTCTGACGGTCTTTTGGTTGTCCCAACACAATAGTGTTCCTCCTTGCCCTCTATCCAATTTATAGCCTCTTTTTAAATTGTTATCTGCATATATCTGTAGTGTGAATCGGCGGGGCTGCGTCCCGCCACCCAGCCACCGGCTAGCTTTACATCCGAAATAATTACACGGAAACTGTATTCTTTTAAAACACTGCCTGGCCCATAGTTTCAGCCTCTTATTGGTTAATTCTCACATCTTCCTTTAACCCATATTTAGTAATCTGGGTAGCACCACGAGGTGTGGCTTACCAGGAGAGATCTTAACCTGCGTCCATCTCGGAGAGGAGCAGCATGGAGACTCACTATGGTGACTGCCTGAAGCGTCTCCCCCACTCTACTTCCTTGTTCCCACAATTCTGTTCTGTCTACTCCACCTACCTAATTTTCTGTCTCTTAAAGGGCCAAGGCAGTTTTCTTTATTAATTAACCAATGAAAGAAACAGACAGATAACTCTCCTCCATCATATATGTATATGTACATATACATATATATCCCTAAATATAGCCTGTTCAATTTTTTGGAAGATAACTTTGTAATTATATTTATGCACAGAAAACTTATCTGTACTTTTAACCCAGTTTAGTGGCGAGTTCTTTGACCTTTGCCTTTTCCAGCTTGGCAATTTGAGCCCCAGATTTAGGACCCAGGACGTTGCCTCCCCAGTGGCGGCGGATCTCATCGTATCTGTCATTGTAATTGGTCCTAATAGCTCCCACCAGCTTAGGCAGAGCACCCTTGCCTTCCCGGTTAACCTGTGTTAGACAACAGTGGTGCACGTCTTCCTGGGGACCAGCCACCCCAGCCTGGCCTTTTCCTTGATGATGCAGTACTGGACCCCCATTTTCCCAAACAGGGCAGGCAGGAAGATCACGAGCTCAGTGAGGTCTACATCAGCTGCGCCTTCTTGTTCTCCACCAAGGCGGTGACTGTATTGACCCCGGCTCGAAGGACAGGCGGTCTCTTAGTTGGGATATCACCTTTGCCAGCAGCTTTCTTCTCAGCACGGGCCAGGAGCCATTGCTTCTCCTCCTGCTTTGTCTCCGGCCTGTAGTCGTGTGCAAGCTTAAGGAGCTGCATAGCTGTTGGCCGGTCCAGGGCCTGTGGGAACTGGTCAATGGCAGGAGGAACTTTGAGCGGCTATAGAAGATGGCCCTCTGCCGCTGCAGCCTAGTGTAGCAGGCCCATTTGACGAAGCGTGTGAGATCTCTCTTGGGCTGGATGGCCCGCCCAGTGCCAAAGGGCTTAAGCCTCTTCTCAAACAAAGGATTTACCACCTTTCTGTCTCTTCATGATGGTGGGAGCCAGGGCCACCTTTTCCCCCTTGGCCTTCTTTCCCTTGGGCATCTTGCTTAGCTGGAGGCGAGAGTAGCCTGTTCAATTTGTACAATGTTAGTTGTATATATGTTTTCCGGGCTGACAGTTTGGTATTGGTGTGCTCTTCCCTGGGGAAGACTATTCCTCCCACTCCCAGCATTCCTTAGTTACCTGAGGTTCTTTATGTAGGGTTGGGAGTTCACGGTCTTTTCCTCATCCCCTTCCGTATGTCTAATTGTTATCCTTGGGCAGCTCATGTTTAGACAGTCATGCTGGTGAAACCTTCCAGTTGTAGCTGTTGATGTTCCTAGGAGACACAGTCTCAGGGAAAACACATAGATCCTCTGGCTTTACAGTCGTCCCACCCTCTCTTTCTCAGTGTTCCCTTAGCCTTAGGTGTGGGCATGGACCAGGCTCCACAACTCTGCATTTTGATTGGTTGTGGTTTTCTGTACTGGTCTCTGTCTGTCACAAAGTGAAGTTGCCTTGATGAAGGGTGATGACCACACTTATCTATGGGCATCAGAAAAAAAAATATTTAGCTAGGTGGTGGTGGCACACACCTTTAATCCCAGCACTTGGGAGGCAGAAGCAGGCAGATCTCTGTGAGTTCGAGGCCAGCCTGGTCTACAAGAGCTAGTTCTAGGACAGGCTCCAAACCTACAGAGAAACTCTGTCTTGAAAAAAAAATAAATAAAAATAAAAAAGAAAGGAAGAAAAATATTTAGAATGTACTTAGAGATTATGTTGTTTTAGTAAAGTGATTGTATGTTTTCCTCCAACACCCATGACTTTACTGGCCCTGGGTAGTTGGCTCAGTTTCTAGTACTAGGAATAATTTTCCTCTTAAGTGAGCCTTAATTCCAATCAGTCCAACTAGGTTACTGCTAAGGCACGAATGCCATGCTGGTCATTGATATGGTTCATAGGAATCATGGGTGAACTGTTGGTTGTGTCCCTCATTTGGAAGCTTGCATGGCGCCGTTTGATTCCATGGAAGCCAGTTCTCACAGTGGAGGCAGCGCTCTCTGGGGTAATATGGCTAACAGCTTCTGTTGGGAGTTCTTCTCCTTTTCCTTGGAATACTTGACCTGTACATGAGTGCGGCGAACCCCCCTGGCCAGCAGGGAAGAACGACCACCGAGTCGAGGATTCTTCTCCTATCACGCTTTATTGGAGCCTCTTGGTTGTTGGGAGAGCAGGAAGCGAAGGGCCCAGAGCACTAAACGGCAGCCGCTTATATAGGGAGAGCGGACACGGGTCATGCCTGGATTGGCTACTCACTCATCTTCCGATGCCCCCGGCCACGGGATTGGCTAAGATTACTGCACACTACTGCGCATGCGAGAGGTTCCGTCTACAGCCTTACCAAATATGGAGTTGTTTACTCGGTGGTGCAGGGGCTCAGCGCCATCTTGTAATGGCGGCTAGCAAATCGGCTCCCTGCAGTTCCCCCTTTTTTGTTTTATAGGCAACAAGGGGTCTTATTCCCGTTCTGGCTCCCACCTCATGATGTGGGGGCCGATCAAGGGAGGCCCAGGCTCGTGGTACTCCTTCTCCTGTGCAATGGGACAAATCCCTAGGAGGTGCAAAGGCAGTGCCTCAAGCGTTGTCTCAGCACACCTTCCCTGGTGCAATGGGAACAAGCCCTACAGGGGTGCAAAGGCTATGCAGGACAGACAAATGCCTACTGGTTCTTAAGAACCGATAACCATATTTGGGGAGAGTCACCACACTCCAAAGCGGCTAGGGCCTGTAGGACAGCAACCTTGTCTCTATTCGTTTGGGCTCGAAGACGGCAAATCAGCCACAGGCAGACCACGCATCCTCCCAGACAGCATGCCAGAAATATCCCAACCCCTACCCATTCCTTGAAAAAGGAGAAAGCAGAATATAGCCAGTCAGAAAATTGTCCAAGGGTGATAGGCTGGACACGAGTGTTATTCAGGATAGTGATCTGGAACAATTGATTCTGGAGAAACAGCTCCGCTTCCCGCGACCAGTTCCCCGCCAGATACTCCCCAATTCTTCGTGATTCATTCCTGGAATTATTAAAGACAAGAGAAGTAATGCACACATGTTTCTGATAGGAGACACATCCGATCTGGACCAGGCGGGTCAACTCATCCACCTGAGTCTGCACATAATCTATCCTCTGATTGGCAGCTATTATGCCAGAAAGGATATGATTATTAATTCTATTTTGAGTTTCTAATGCATCAGCTGTTTTTGAAACCACGTTGTTAATTGTGGTCGCCGTTTGCACCTGATTAGCCATGGCTATCCCAGCCGTGACGGCAGCCGCCGCTGACACTGCTACAGCGGTGACAATGGCTGCAGTAATACCGAAGTCACGTCGTTCACGCAAAAGCGTTGTGATGGGAAATTGGTCCGGGTCAGCTTGGACCGGGAGTGGTACGAAGGTTGGAACCTTCACCATTATAGCCAGCTTTTGAGTGCCATTCCAACATTCAGACAAGTGGCAATTAACTGATCCATTTGTGCAATCCAAGGTACCCGAGGAATCCGGGATGGAATTAGTAAGCAAAAAGGAAAAAGGAGGGGTCACGCAGACCGCAGCTCCCCCTAGAGTAGCATTACTCAATTCTTCTTCTTGATAAATGCGAAGCCATCTCCCCTGGCCCAATGACTCTGATATGCTACCAGAAACATTAAGGAGCCAAGTCCTAGTTAATTGTAGCGTTGCCAGGGCTGAGATGTCTGCAGTGGCTCCTACTTCATTAGAGAGCAGCCATTGATACCAGGACCATCCTGATCCAATAGCAGAATCTTGATTAGACTGGTTATAAAGGTATCTCCTCATAGATGGGGATAGGGAGAACCCATAGGCAACCTGTGTCTTCTCCCAAGTCTTAGCTTGGCAGGCTGTAAATGTAGGTGGAAATGAAAAATCTGGAACACAGTGTGGTGATGTCCTAAAACGAGTAGCATTCTTAGGAGTGGATGCACCTCCCAATGGTACCAGGGACTCCACTCTCATTGCCAAGGTGGTAGCATTGATAGATGTAGCATTACTGGGCCCTCCTGACCCTGAGGTGATCCCCTGAGTCACCTGGGCTAATACTGCGCCCAGGGACCCTAACCCTACATTACTCTGCCTCAGGGGATCCATCCAATTGGTCAAGTTTTTGCGTAAAAGCCTTATGCAGGGTCCTTTCTCCTCAAGGGAGAAGCACATAGTCCCATTTAGGGCTATCCTTGTAGCATTAAACAACTCCTGTTTAGCATCTGAGTTAGGCAGACAGGGTGCCTCCAGATCGCAGGAGGTGGAAAACAGTGTGGGCAATATAGAAGAGTTAGCATGAACAGGCATTGGCATGGGCCAGGCCTTCGTTACCGCCCATAACGTTATTGGACTCGCGTTCAGCAGGGCTGTCTTCATTGCCAGGATCAGCATCCATGTTGTTGCAGCCCTCATCTTCAACTGTTGGTCTCAGGCTCCTTGTCAGCCGTGTTGGTACCCAATGAGGGACTTCTTGACTCTGTGGGAAAACACAAACAGCTCCCCTGGATCTCGCAACAACTGGATCCGGTCCATACCATTTGTTATCCAACACATCTTTCCACATAACAGACAATCCCTTATCTTCGGGGGTCATGTTAGCATGTCTATCAGCCGCTGTTCGGCCTTGACCATCAAAAATTAGAAAATTAATTGTAAAAAGTGCCAAAGCAATTCTGTCCCTGGGGGAAGCTGTTTCTGCTATTCCCCCTTTTTGTTTTGTCAGAATATCTTTGAGGCTTCTGTTAGCCCTTTCAACAATCCCCTGGCCTTGGGGATTATATGGTAGGCCAAAAGTATGTTCAACTTGAAGCTGTGTGCAAAAGGAACGAAAGCCGTGGGAGGAATATGCTGGGCCGTTGTCTGTTTTTAAGCGCAACGGTTTGCCCCAAGCTGCCCAAGCTTCCAGGCAATGGGTCTTTACATGGGTGACCTTTTCCCCCGCCAAAGGGGTGGCATGGATAATGCCTGAACAGGTATCAACAGACACATGCAAATATTTCAGCTTCCCAAATTCAGGGATATGAGTCACGTCCATCTGCCATAGATCAGTCGGGCGCAGGCCCCGAGGGTTAACCCCTGTGTGGGGAGGGTGAAGAAAAGTCACACAAGAGGAACAGGCCTTCACAATATCTCTTGCATTGCTTCTGGACAAGGCAAATTTTCTACGAAGAGTATCAGCGGGTACATGATAGAGCCTGTGAAACTCTCGAGCAAGCTCCATTGAGTCCGCAGCAACTAAGGCCATAGCTCTGGTTGCCTGATCAGCTCTTGCATTAGCCTCAGACATAGAACCAGGAAGTAGAGTATGGGCTCTAATATGTCCAATATAGAATGGATTACTCCTTTGAAGTATATGTTGTTGAATCTGTATTAGAACATTGGAAACCGGACTTGACTGGCGAATGGAAGCGGCCACCTCGAGAGAGGACACCGCATTAACCACATATTGTGAGTCCGAAAACAAATTAAAGGGCTCAGGAAATTTCTTAAAAACTTCCAATACCACCAAGCATTCTGTAGTCTGGGGGGCATCGGGTTGAAAATTGAATAGCACCGGTGACTGATTATCCATCACCATAGCTCCTACTCCTGTTTTTGAGCCATCAGTAAATATGGTTACAGCTCCCAATAAGGGCTTAGGGGAGGTAACTCGTGGAAAGTACACTAAATTCTTTTCCACAAAACTCAAAATTGGATGTTTAGGAAAATGATTATCAATAGTATTAGAAAAGGTGCAAAGCAAAATAGCCCAATTGTCCACAGTGGCGGCCAAGACCTCCACTTGTTCCTTAGTATAGGGTATAATCAACTTATCAGGCATCTTTGCAAAACAGGTCAAGCAAAATTTTATTCCCATTAAGGCTTGATTAGCCACCAAGTCAGGATAATATCTAAGCGTTTTTGCTCCAATTGAATTACCATGCAGCCACCATAGAGGTCCCTCTTGCCATAAAACTCCTGTTGGAATATTTTTTGTTTTTAATATACAAAGAGAAATTGGCAAAGACGGGTCATGGCGGCATAGCTGTGCCTTGGATATAGCTCCCTCAACCTTGCGTAAAGATTGCATAGCAGCAGGTGTCAATGTCCTCGGGGAGGTAACATCAGGATCACCCTCTAAGATAGAAAATAAGGGCAGTAGCTCCGACCTTGGTACATGTAGATACCCTCGGATCCAATTAATATCTCCTAGTAACTGTTGGAAATCATTAAGGGTCCTTAAGTTTTGAGTACGAATAAGGACCTTTTGTGGTCTGATTGTATCTGGGGAAATAATAGAACCCAGAAACCGTGCTGGTGTAGAGCACTGTACCTTTTCAGGGGCTACAATTAGCCCTTGCTTTTCCAAGGTCTGAACAGTATTTTGAAAAGCTTCCCTAAGTACCTGTTGAGATGAAGCTGTCAATAGAATGTCATCCATGTAATGAATGACCTTTACAGTGGGAAACTGTCTCCTTATAGCCATCAGGGCAGAGTCTACAAATAGCTGACACATAGTAGGACTATTTGACATCCCCTGGGGGAGGGTTCTCCACTGATAACGAGCATCAGGCTGTTCATGATTTACAGAAGGCAAAGTGAAAGCGAACCTTTCCCTATCCTGGGAACACAGCGGAATGGAAAAGAAGCAATCTTTGATATCTAGTACTATAATTGGCCAATCCTTTGGCAGAGCAGAGAGTAATGGGAGACCCTTTTGGGCTGCCCCCATGACTTGCATCTGACTGTTTACAGCCCGCAAGTCATGTAATAACCTCCATTTTCCTGATGCCTTTTTGATAACAAAGATCGGGGTATTCCATGGTGATACAGAAGGCTCAATGTGACCTAGTTGCAATTGTTCCTCAATTAGTTGTTTAGCGGCTTCCAATTTCTCCTGGGAAAGGGGCCACTGGGGGATCCATACAGCCTTATTTGTTGTCCATGGTATGGGTATGGAGCCCATTGTGGAAGCCGATATGTCAGTGGCCCCTAAGAAAAACCCAGTCCTTTGCGGTCTGTCTTACTGACCGGTATTATCGGGTCGGGTATGCCTTGAAGATTTTTTCCCAGGCCTCGAGAAGGAACAAATCCTTGCAACCTCATCATATCTTTACTTTTATCTGAAAATTCATTAGTCAATCTGAGCTGTAATTGCTGCTGAACATCCCTTCCCCAGAGGTTAATGGGGAGGTCTACTACAAAAGGTTGTATTTTTCCATGCTGATCTTCAATTCTCCAAGTCAATTCCTTTGAACTGATGCACGGTGTACGTGCGTACCCTAGTCCCTGTAGGGACTGGCAGGATTGCTGTAAAGGCCATTGCTTAGGCCATGATTGGGTTCTGATAATGCTTCGATCAGCGCCAGTGTCCACCAAGCCCGAAAAAACTTTTCCTTCAATAGTCAATTCTAAGATCGGTCTATCATTAAGGGCCATGGACAAACAGGCAAGATCAACTCCTGTGGACCCCAAGCCCTCATTCCCTCTTACTCTGTCTGCAGAGGGGAATGATTCATGCTTGGAGGGCAAAATTAACAATTGAGCAACCCGGTCACCGGGAGCAACAGAAATTACGCCATGAAAAGCGTGACAAAGAATCTTAATCTGCCCCGTATAATCAGGGTCAATAACACCTGGGTGAACTACCAGCCCTTTCATAGTAGATGAGGAGCGCCCCAAAACAATTCCTACATGTCCCTCCTGCAAGGGACCCGACATGTCAGTCTCCATAATCTGAACTCCCATGTCTGGTGTTAATACCATTCCGGAGGTGGCACAGAGGTCCAACCCTGCGGAACCGATGGTGGCCCTCCGTACTGACGTGTCTGCCTCTGGTAACTCAGAGGTGGGGCTGAAGCCTGAAGCGCCCCGAATATTTTCGGGCCCCGGGGACTGGGGCCCCTCATCCCGTTTTTTGTCTCAGAACTAGAGACTTGTGGGATAGACTGACCATTAATGTCCCTTACTGAGCGGCACTCATTGGCCCAATGCTTTCCCTTCTTACAGCGAGGGCAAATGCCTGGCATACGTGGACCACTGCCATTAGGACAATTTCTTTTTAAGTGTCCCATCTGGCCGCACCGAAAGCAACCTTTGTTTTTTGTATCCCGGGCCGATCTAGTGGTCGAAAGCATCGCCGCTGCTAAGCCTGCATTTGTTAAAGGACCTCCAATTTCCCTACAAGCCTTCAACCAAGCATCCAGTCCTTTATGCCTGACTGGTCCTATGGCTCGCTGACATTCTTTAGTGCTTTGTTCAAAAATTATCTGTTGCACAAACGGCAAGGTCACATCTGAATTTCCAAAGATCTTTTCAGCGACCTCAGTCATCCTGGCCACAAAGTCCGCGAATGGCTCTGTGGGTCCTTGGACGATCTTAGTCAAATTGCCTGCCACTTCCCCTTTACTGGGTAGGACCTTCCAAGCACTGAAGTAAAGATTACTAATTTGCTGGTACACCTCAAGAGGATAATCAACTTGGTCTTCAGCAAACTCCCCTTGTCCCAAAAGCATCTCAGCAGTCCAATCTGGGTGGCCATTTTGTGCATTAAGTCGAGCCTGAACCTGTGCCTTGTCAGCGGCCAGAGATTTGAATTCCAGGAATTGTCCTCGGGACAGGCATGCCCTAGCAACCTCTGTCCAGTCTGTGGGTGTTAAAACCTGGGTACAGAGTCTGCGCAACAATGCAATGGTATAGTCTGCGGTGGGCCCAAAGTCCTTAGCCGCAGTCACCATGTCTTTCAGCTGTTTATAGGGCACCGGCTCGTACCACCTATGATGTGTATCAGCATCCTCAAACACTGGGAAGGCTGAGGCCAAACGAGCCCAAGTGTTATTGCTGATGAAATGATAACCTCTGGCAGGCTTTGCTGCCTGTGCGTAAGATGGCGGCGGCGCTGTGGGTGGAGACTCACCCAGCAGCTGCCTAGGCCCTCCTCTGGCCCCGCCTCCAACTGCAGAAAATTGCGGCAGGCGTCTCCGCCCACGCCGCTCCTCCTCACATCTAGCAACTTCCTCCTCTAAGTCCTCCTCTTCCTGAGGACTGAGCTCATCGTCCGACAAGTCTAAGTCGGCGAACTCCTCAAGAACCGGATAAAGCCGGTTCCTCTCCTCCATTTTTGTGCCCAAGGGCTCTCTTTGGCCCTTTTCCCTGGGCTTAACTTTTGAATCTTTTTCCTTTTCCTTTTCTTTTTCTTTTTCCTTTTCTTTTTCTTTTTCTTTTTTTCTTTTAGGCCTATCCAAGTCTCCCCCTTTTGATTCCGATTCTGATAAGCTGTCCTGGTGTGCTATTAATGCCTCTCTACCTTTCCTAACAAGATCTGCATTATCACCCCCTCGTAAGCAGTTCCTCACTAGTCGCCATAGCGGCATAGTGCCACGGCTTATTTGGTTCTCATGTTTTGCCTTTTCCAAGTCCCGTCCTAATTTTTCCCATGAGGGCAAGGTGAAATCCCCAGAGACCGCGAACCATGGTGCGTTCTGGTCAATGTCCTTCACGACCTTATCGATCGTGCTCCGAGAAACCTTCAGGCCACGCTGTTTAAGCAGCGCCTGCAGGGGACTAACGAGGTCGATGGGACCAGGACCAGCGCCATGAGTGTTGCCCATAATGAGGTCTTATGCACGGGCACCCTACCGGAGAGCCGCTTAAGCTACAGCGGTCTTATTTCCCCTCAGAGAAAAGCCGTTTTATTTACGACGGACTTACTTTCGATTCTGACTAGGCGTGGTCGCAACAGCAAAGGCACTCTTGACCAGGCTTATGGCAACGCAACCAAAAGCAACACAGGAGCACACAGATCACCATTACCACAAAAACAAGGCAGAACACTCCAGGATCAACTCCAGCAATCATCATTTTTTTTTTTTTTGAGACTTGCTTACCGACGTCGCCGCCCCGCGTGTGGAGTTCTGGATCCTTTTTGGCCCCTCGCCCGGTGACCGAAGGGTGTCCCGGCATCCCGGGTTTCGGCACCAGTTGCGGCGAACCCCCCTGGCCAGCAGGGAAGAACGACCACCGAGTCGAGGATTCTTCTCCTATCACGCTTTATTGGAGCCTCTTGGTTGTTGGGAGAGCAGGAAGCGAAGGGCCCAGAGCACTAAACGGCAGCCGCTTATATAGGGAGAGCGGACACGGGTCATGCCTGGATTGGCTACTCACTCATCTTCCGATGCCCCCGGCCACGGGATTGGCTAAGATTACTGCACACTACTGCGCATGCGAGAGGTTCCGTCTACAGCCTTACCAAATATGGAGTTGTTTACTCGGTGGTGCAGGGGCTCAGCGCCATCTTGTAATGGCGGCTAGCAAATCGGCTCCCTGCACATGAGATATGGAATTCTGAGAATTATTTTTATTAATATGACTTCAGTGCCATCAAAAAGCCTGTGAGGGCATTCTTATTGAAACCTCTAGGAATTTGAATGTAATTGACCCCCGATAACCTCATAGGGAGAGGTGTTATTAGGAGGTGTGGTCTTGTTGGAGTAGGTGTGGTCTTGGAGTAAGTGTGTCACTGTGGAGGCGGGCTTTGAGGTCTCATATATGCTCAAGATATCATTCAGTGTCTCAATTGCCTTCTGATCAAGATGTAGCCAGCACCATGTCTGCCTGCATGCTGCCTTGCCCCCTGCCATGACTATAATGGACTGAACTTCTGAACTGTAAGCCGCCACCTCAATTAACTGTATTCCTTTATAGAAGGTGCCGTGTTCACGGTGGTCTCTTCACAGCAATAGAAATCCTAACTAAGACGAAACCAAAAACAAAATGTATTTTTCTTTGATGCTGTTTTTTGATACAGGGTCTCTTTGTGTAGCCTAGGCTGGCCTTGAGCCATGAGCTCTGGGCTTCACTCCACCTCCTGAGAGCTGGGACTAAAAGCATGTGCTACGACATCTGGCCGAACATTCCTTTTAAAAGATGAAAAGTGGGTCTATACAGTATTAGAAGATTTCACTGAGGTCTAAGATTTAATGTGAAAAAGATTCAGTCCTATTTCCTTGTGTGTTTCTTTGCGGGGAGGGGGCATTCCCTTTCTGTATAAAGGCCTAAGCATTTCTGTGCTCTTCAGCAAGGTTCCAGAGAGAAAAGAGAAAATATAATGGCATTCAATGATGTGAATTCATAGATATTCAGGGGTAGCATATTGATAATCCATCTTATTTTTAGCCAGGTGTGGTGGCATACATCTTTTAACCCCAGTTCTCTGAGAGGCAGAGGGAAGCAGATCTTTGTGAGATTAAGGTGAGCCTGGTCTTCACAGAGAGTTCCCAGTCACCCAGGGCCACAGCGTGACCCTGTCTCCAAACAACTGTACACTCTCCATGACAGCAAAAAGTGTTTTAAAGGCATTTCTTTTTGGTAAAAAAAATAAGTACTGAATATAAACATGAAAACTAAATTCCTTTGTATTTCAGTTGGTACTTATTAAATGCATGCATTTATTTCAATTCTAGACATTAGCAAAGATAAAGCAGGAAATAAGAGAAAAAGAAGGCGTGGTGAAAGAAAAGATCAAGTTTCTGGAAAATGAGGTTGGGAACAACGTAGAATATGAGAGAAGAATTTCTGTTGCTGATCGTAAAGTTTTAAAATGCAGGATGGAGTACCAGCGACATGAAACCAGCAGGAGTCAACTGAAGGACGAGGTGCGCCACCCAAACCCTGGTCATTGATGGCAAAGGGTTATTTGGTTAGGGAGTGACCTGCTGGCTCTTTTCCTTAAATCTTTGTGTGTGTGTGTGTGTGTGTGTGTGTGTGCGCACACGCGCGTGGTGTGCATGCATATGCATATATTTTTCATTTCTTTTTTTTTCTTCTTTTCTTTTCTTCCTATTTTGACAAGACTTCACTATGGCCTGGCTGCCCTGAAATTTGCTATATAGACCAAGCTGGCCAGGAAATCAGAGTTCTACCTGCCTGCCTCTGCCTCCCATGTAATGGGAGTAAATGCATGTACCACCACAGTGTGTTTATGTCCTTATCATGGGACCTCAGGGTACTTTGTTTGAGCCCTTGTACGGTGAGGCCACAAGGGGTGCCCTAAATCTCAGGTCCTGCACAGGGACCCCTGCTGAGCACTACCAGTGCTCCTTTGAGATCTAGTGTCTGTGAGATGTGAGGCTGATACTTCTAATGATCCACGCAGGGATCACGATGCCTGGGCGTGTACGAGGAGTGTTGCCGGGAATGTCTTACCTGTGTCGGGCATGTGTGACATTTGTGTCAGCGTCTGCCAGGGACCTGATGACGTTTTCCATTTTGTTAAGGGACAGTATTTCAGTCTGACCATAGGAGCAGTGATGAGTGGCCTTCATGCAGAGAGAGCAAAACTCCTATACTGGGCTTCTTTTGCAGGTTCCATAACAGCTGGACTAGCATAGCATGAGTTCATGATCCCTTCTTCAGCAAAGAATGGACCATCCTAACATTTCTGTTTTGAGTCCTTGCTATCTAAAGCTACCACTACTTAGGCAAAAAGCAGAATGTTATAAACCATTTTATTGTACAGCACATTGTACTTTCCTCTCCGATAGTTTTTTCTGCCAAAGAGCCAATTACGTAAGTTCCTAAAGAAGGTAATTTCTACTTATGTTAGATGTTGCCAAGAGCTGGAGAGCTTTAGCCATTGTAGGCAAGTGGACAGAGGCAGGCATCCCTGTTCCTGACTCTCTGAGGTCTAATTCCCAGAGGCCCGCCCATCCTCCATGTATCATAAACGAGTGGCTTTCGGGACGTTTACGTAGCTGTGGAAATAGTCCCTGCTAGCTAACTATAGAGCTGTTTCCATTTCTAGCATGCTTTTGTTACCCCCTATAGCTTTAGGTCATTGGTCACTTTTTCTTCTCCCTTCTTTCGGCCTGACACCTGACATTGCCGATCAACTTCCTGTCACTCTAGATTGGCCTCATCCGTGTCTCTCATAAAGTGAGATCATGCAGTATGTCGCTCATGTCTGTCTTCTTGGCTGTGTTTTCAGGGTGTCCTCCTTTCTGTGTAGAATACTGTCCCGCCATGTGGCCATACGTTATAGTTTACTCACCAGTTGTTGGTGGCTGCAGCTGTTTCCGATGTTAGCATGATAGTTGTCTTTTTGTGTCTGATTTTATTTAGTATGCATTTAGGGTTTGTTGCTATTGTTGCACATGACAGGATTTCTTTCTTTTTAAAGGTGGATAATATTCTACCCTATCCCCTGCCCCCACACGCCACCATTATATTCTCTTTAGCCATTCATCTGTTTAGAAACGCTTAGGGTGTTTGCTTGTCCTGGCTATCCTGAGTAATATTGTCAGGAATGTGGAGTCTAGATATCTCTTTAACATAGCTTTTATTTGTACCTAGGAGTGGGTTTACCGGAATGTCTGGTGGTTCTGTTTTTACTATCCTGAGGATTTCTCTCACTGTTTTTTTGACTAATGACGCTGTCTTTGTGTGGCAAATGGAGCATCACAGCCTGCAGATAATGGCCTGTGTTCCCTTGGGCTCAGTGGTGCTCACCGTCTTTAGGTACCTGTTGCTTGTTGATGCTTTCTTCGGGAAGATGCCTGTTTAGGACATTTGCCCACTTGAAATTGTTATGCTTTCACTGGTGGCTTGGGTTGCTGGTGTGTTTGGAGATGAGCCCTTTATCAGCTGCGGTTTGGGAGTGTTGTGCAGCTCGTCTGTGCGTTGGGCTGCTGTCCTGAGTCGGCAGAAGAGTGTCAGGTGGTGATTTTGCTTGCGTGACCCGCCCTTTCAGCACAGAGCTCCCTGTCTTTTTTCCTAGCAGTTCTAAAGTGGCGGACCTGCCTCGAGGCTTTCCACACTGAGTTGATTCTGTGTCCAGTAAGAGGAAGGATGTATTATTCTTTCTATTTATTAATTATTGTTTATATTACATAATACATGCTATTACCCTGCACGTTTCTGGGTGAATCTCGAGGTCTTCCGCCTTCAGCCACACTTGTCTGGGTGTGCTGACAGGTTATCTATTCACACCAAGTTGTCCAGAGTCGTGTGACATGTTCCCCCTAAGCAAGTCTAGTGAGTAGATGATTCTCCATGTACTTTCAACTTATAAATGGGGATACTGACAGTTTTCTCATGCTATGAAAGAAAAAGTCATTTAAAATTTGATGTGGGATGCAAGAAGATCCACAGATATGTGTTAGTCATAAAACGTTGTTATTTTAATGGGTGCTATTAACTTAGAATTCGAAGTAGGGAGGACAGCATTTCTTGGAAGTAAAATTAACTTGTCGAATATGAATATGTAATTTTTTCTCTCTACTGGTTCATAGCTGGATACTTTAAAAACTACTCTCAATAGAACGTCCAGCGACTTAGAAGCTCTGAGGAAAAACATTTCCAGAGTAAAGAAGGACATCCATGATGAAACATCGAAGTAAGAAAACCCATAGAAATATAATGTATGGAAACATTAAATATATTTATGGTCTATTGTAGAAAATTATTAATGGTTACAATTATTTTTATAAATACACGCAAGATTGTAACTGTTACATTCTGGTTTTTTTTGGCGCTAGGAATGAAACTTAGGGCCTTGAAGGTGGTAGGTAAACGCTTTACCACTCAGTGGTACCCCTGACCCCTGAACTTCACCTTATCTCACTGCGCTCCACCCCACTGCACTCCACCCCATCGCTCTGAGCTCCACCCCAGCCCACTGAGCTCCCCCCCAGCCCACTGGGCTCCCCCCCAGCCCACTGGGCTCCACCCCAGCCCTCTGAGCTCCCCCCCAGCCCACTGAGCTCCCCCCCAGCCCACTGAGCTCCACCCCAGCCCTCTGGGCTCCCCCCCCAGCCCACTGGGCTCCACCCCAGCCCTCTGGGCTCCACCCCAGCCCACTGGGCTCCACCCCAGTCCACTGGGCTCCACCCCAGCCCTCTGGGCTCCACCCCAGTCCACTGGGCTCCACCCCAGTCCACTGGGCTCCACCCCAGTCCACTGAGCTCCACCCCAGCCCTCTGGGCTCCACCCCAGTCCACTGGGCTCCACCCCAGTCCACTGAGCTCCACCCCAGCCCTCTGGGCTCCACCCCAGTCCACTGGGCTCCACCTCAGTGCAGTTGCTCCATTATTAAACTCCAGATTTTCTCTTTTTTTTTTCTAACAGAGGCTCAGAGCAATACTTTTATAGTCTATTAGATTCATGATGGCAATAAAAATGTCTGCAGCAAAAGAAACAATATTTGTGTGTGTGTGTGTGTGTGTGTGTGTGTGTGATATACCCATTTAAGCGTTTTCTATATTTCCTTGTAAACCCTATTTAGGTTACAGAAACTGAAACATCACAACGAGATTGTGAAGCATAAACTGAAGACAATAACCGAGAAGACCATTTCTGTGGAAGAGAAGGCCACCAACATGGAAGACATGCTGAAGGAAGAGGAGAAGGTGGCCAAGGTCAGGCTTGCTTTGCTTATTCCCAGAACCACAGCAGTTTCCAAAAGAGTGAAGTCACTAGACTTGTGGGGTCAGGGCTGCGGAGTAAGGGCCCCGACTCCAAGGGTGGCGGCACTCTATGTCCTGTAGCCATTTTTTTTATCTTAGCCCATTTCTTTCCAGTGCCCACTGTGCCATGTTCTCCTACCTATGCCTGTCAGTGTGCAGATCCTGACAAGTGCCCCTGTTTTACAGCTTACTCTGGCACATTGTCATCTTGTATGTATTTGTGATTAACTCTCCCCTCTCCATACATTGGTCCAAGGCCAGTATTTGATCCTTGTTTTAAGCTCTTTCAGTCTGGCAGCGTTTTTGGCAAGTGGTTTGTGAAATGTACCGTTTCATTCATTAGATTGGCCTCTTCTTCCACAAGGCTCTGGCGTGCTAGAGAGAGTAAAGTTAACTTTTAAGAAACTGGAGGAGGTTGCCTTGCCGAATTCTTTGGAATACTGAAAATGGCATCAGCGCTTTCGGCATGACAGCCCTGCCTCCGATTTTTCCAGATTTTTGCAGAGGAGGTGGGATAATGAAGACAGTGCAATCTGAGCACTCGATGAGGCTCATAAAATACAACTTCACTTATATTTGATGAATCCTGGTTCCCCGATGTGTTTTGAATTCCCAAATAACAAAGCACTTGGCCCAAGTGGGTTTGAGTGTGAATCTTGGTGAATCTTTGTCTTTTGCCTTGCCTTAAGAACACGGTGCAAATGTGGACAGCAAGTAAAGCTTCTGACAAAAAAAAAAAAAAAAAAAATCCCTGAAAGACTGAAAGTGTGTGAAATAGATCTTTTCATCACAATAAAAATTGTGACATTTAACAAAGCAGGTGAACTGAGTTCACTGTGGCTGCAGTGTGATTTGGGGAAAGGGAGGAAGCTTAGGAAGACTTTCTGTTTTCAAGGGCTAAGTGCGGATTGGGGGCGGGGGAGGCTCTCGTTTGTTTCTGAGCTCCTAAATGTTCACGTTCATGTAAACACAAAGCTTAAGCTATCTAATTTCATTAACGGTTCTACTTCTTACAACGTCTTATCAGGAAGTGGAGGTTCAGCTGAACATAGTGAAGGATGTGCTATTTAAGAAAGTTCAGGAGCTACAGAATGAGACTACCAAGGAGAAATCCCTGGTCGCAGAGATCGAAGGAACCCGATCCTCCCTAAAACATCTGAACCAACGCTTACGCAAGCTGGACTTTGAAACCCTGAAGCAGCAGGAAATCATGTACAATCAGGTAGGTGCTCTTCTCCGTGGGTGTCTGCTGTGAGGACTTGCCATGCCCGTGGTGGTCGAGTCACCCCAGTGCGCATGCAAATGAAGTGGTGCGAGATATCCTCGACGAATAGCTGATGAGCACAGCTGGCTGCCATGCTAGGATAGTGGAGCCTTGCAAGAGCCTTAGAAGCTATTTTTTCCAATCTAAAAGGAACAGGCAAGGGGACAGACACTAGCGAGGAAGGAAGGCCTGTGCTTTAAAGAAACCTGGAGCAGTGGGTGCCAGAGTATAACAAAAGAAGTCTGCAGACGTGAGCATCTCCCACCCGCCTTATCTCCTCAGTTTTGCCTACTTATGGTTCTGTTTATTTCCTACCACCTCCCACTCACATCTTAATTTCTTAATCAAAAAATTATTAGTTTTGCAATGTCATGCTATTATAGATGCTAAAATAAAATTAAAAATATAATTCATTATACACTGAGCTTTCCATGGTTACTGTGACAGGCGTTGTGTGTGTGTGTGTGTGTGTGTGTGTGCCCTTTGACAACTGTCCTGCAGGCATCCCCATACAGATCCTGTGATTCCCAAGCTCCCCAAGGGCATTGTGTTGTTCCTGGTGGTGTTTGTGTTGCTGTCCTGCACCCTGACTATTGAGCAGCCAGGTGTGGTAGACTGTTGCTCCCCTTAGCCTAAAAAGGATTTTATCCTAAATTTCCTGAAGGACCAAGTTGACTTTCCTAGTGAATGGTGCTCAGAGCAAAGCGAGGAACACACGGGCTGCTTCTGCACTTCCACAGAGGTCTTGTTGCCTGTATACAAACACCCACTAACATCTTTTACAAATCTTTCAACAGGACTTTTACATTCAGCAAGTTGAACGCAGGATGTCCCGACTAAAGGGAGAAATTAATTCGGAGGAGAAGCAAACCCTTGAAGCAAAAATCGTTGAACTTAAGAAGACACTGGATGAGAAAAAGTCCACGCTTTCCCTTTTGGAATCACAGATCAAGAAGCTGCATGTAACTAAGTCCTCCTAACGTGGTTTCCGTATCCTGCTGAGTGTTCCTGGTGCGGGCAGTGATGTCTAGCGACCCACACACATAACAGATGCTTGTATTCCTAGGCTCTCAGAATGTCACGGCGCTCTCCCGAACTTTCACTCTGTATAGCTGTTGCATTACATCCCTGCCATATGGTTTCACTTAACTCTTGTAAAGATGATTACCCTTCTTATAGGCAAAGACACTTGTTCAGGGCTACGCAGTGAGTGCATGGGGAGGAAGGATTTGAACTCAGATCCATTTGACTTAAAAGCGTTCTTAACTGTTTAGGATATTGGGACACTCCACTTTTTGCCCCAGTAAAAAGTGCTACCAGGGAACTTTTTTCCCCATGACTAATTTGTTCTCATGCAGCTATGCAGTTATGTTTGAAGCAACTACAGTTAGGTGGGAGGACAGTTCAACTTTAGGGACTTGGTTATGTCTGTTGTAAACCTCTGTTGAAGTTTTATGGTGGGAAAGTTGGAAAGGCTGGTGATGAGTGGCCTCTAGTGGCCACAAGTAGAATTGTCTCGAGTTACTTGAAGGCAAGACATTTAATTTTAACATGAATGAAGCATTTGATTGGAGTTTATAGTTTGTAGCGTGATAACATAGTTTTCAAGTAGGTACCTAGGGTTTCTGGAAAACAGCACCGACTTTGGGATCAGGCACACGTTTGAATGTCAAGGTTACATGGCTCCTGCTATTTGATCTTTCTTGAGCATAGGTTTTTCATTAGCCAGCAAGGGAAACACAGGAGCAATCCCTGCTGAGTACTCGCCACAGGTTTTGACCATTTGGAGTGAACATGAGGACACAGTGTGAAGAAACGAGAGGGTTTGTTTAGCTGTGCTGTATGGGGAGCCCCCAGTGGTCTTCGAGTTCCTAACCACCCCAGCTGCTCTTGCCACTATGAAGCTGGTTGGTGCACACGCCATTCTGTTCCCCACAGACTCATAGAAGTGTAAGGAGATCCCAGGTTAAGGCTGGCTAAAGCACGGAGTATTTGCTCTTCTCTGCAGTGGGCAGGCTGAGGGATTGTGTGTGAGAGTGAAGTCCCACTCTACTGGAGCATCCAACCTTTCGAGGGAGAAAACAGCCTCAGGCTGAAATGCTAGCACGTTCATCTATTTTATTGTTTTATTTATGATGTATGTCTGTGGGCTTGTGTGCCACTGTGTGTATGGGCCACTGGAGCCATACTGTTAACCGAGGGTCCTGAGCTCTCCAGACTGGTAGTGTTTTTACCGCCTGGCACTTGATGCCCTGTAATGAGCTATTAGCAGGGTCCTATTTCCTCCTGAGTGGTCAGCACCTTGAAAACGAGGCTGACTTGGAACCACACATGATACCTCATAGAATTATTGATCTCACGCTAACCCCAAAACATCCCAAGTGATTGAACTTACAGTGTTCCTGTGTGAATACATGTGGGGAAGTTGAAATCTCCAGCTGCTGTGTTGAAATGTGACTCAGTGCAAGGCGTATCTACTTCTGTCTGCAATTCTTTCCACTGTTTAAAACATAGATACCTTCCCTTCTATTTGCAGAATGATCTCTACTTCCTTAAGAAGTCAAACAGCAAGAATAATGATGAGAAGCAATCTCTCGTGAATAAAATAAATGAACTGCACCTTTTTGTTGACAGATCGGAGAAGGAACTGAACAAGGCTAAAGCTGCCAAACAGGTGCGCTGAATCTCCCCACACAGTTGATGAGTCACAGGCGCCACAGCAACCATGGGGACAGTAACACAAGGAAGTAATTAAGGGGAAAATGAGCCATGATATCCACTGTATCCAGGATTAAGTGTTAATGTGTATTATTTCCTCTTTTTAGAAAAATTGCCATTATGTTTTATTACAAATGTTTAATTGATTACACATGCTTCCTACATCAACTTTTCTTTAAATAGTAATTCTCCACCACTTCCTACAGGGATAGTTTATGAGCTCAGTATAACCTAAGTTTTTTGTGATCTGGGGCTGTTTCTGATAATATGTGTGAGTGCTGTATCCATTGTGTTGTACAGTTGATCAGTTAGTTGTTGGAGTAATTTCTAGCTGTGTAATTAAACTAAAAATAAGTATGTTAGAGACTTGAAACTATTTTAAACTCAAATTGTCCTCTAGATGGTTCCCTTAATAATCATCCACCAGCTATGTGCAACTGTGGCTTAGATCGTATTTCCAACTTGATGGACAAATATGAAATCTCAGTGTTTTAATTTGTACTTTTTACTTGGTAACATTTTAATGATACTTATTTAAAGTTTTAAACAATGCATTACATTCCATATTTTTTGAATAGCCAGTTTATATTCTTGGTTTATTTTCTTTCATTAAGGGATTTATGTTTTATAAATTATTTTGTTTTGTAGAAATAACTCTTAAATATTGCCAATATTTTCCCCATTTGCTTTTAGAGTGTTTTTGACATGAATCACTTAATATTAAGTTTCAAGAGTCTTTAATGTTTATGTTTAGAAGCTTGTGCTAAGTCAGACAAATGTTTGCTCTTTCTACTGGGTTGTGGTGATTTCATCCGTTGCATTGGCATGTCTCATTCATCAAGAGTATCTTTCTGGACATGTGAGATGCAGTGATCTCATCTCTTGCAACCTGAAGGCTGTGCTTGAGAAACAGCCTGCTTTACACCCTGAACTGTTTGCTCTATATTGTTTTAGTGGGAGTCGATCCATTTGTCGACTTCTATGCTAAACTCTACACATGGAAGAATGATTTTAAACATATGTATTCTACATTAGTTTGTGATAGCTATTTTGGAGTATGAAGTGTTTATTGGTGGGACTTAACATGCTTCCTGGAATATTACATTTCGATAGTAGGAATACTTGTATAGTCTAGCAAAGCTTGGACTTAAATTTAAATGAATAACAGTGATCTATCTGGAGCAGCCACAGCTCTCCAGTCTGCTTTCTTTCCTTGCTAATGTCTTAGTCAGTGGTCTAATTGGGAAACATGTTTTCAAATTTGACTTTTACCTCAATAAAAAAGAAAAAATACCTTGATTTTGATATAGAAACAATCACAATAAGTTTTGTTATGTTGGTAGGATATGATGATCGAGGACAATCTTTTAAAGTTTGAGGTTAAACGCACCCGAGAAATGCTGCACAGCAAAGCAGAGGAAGTTCTTTCCCTGGAGAAAAGGAAACAACAGCTGTGCACAGCAATGGAAGAAAGAGCTGAAGAAATCAAGGTGCACAAAGCCATGCTTGCCTCCCAGATCAGATACGTTGACCAGCAACGGCAAACTGTGAGGTACTTATCAGGGGTTTTTCTCTGCTAAAGAACTTTGTAAAACCACGTCAGGGTGGTGCCAAGAGAGCCACCTGACACCACCCTCATGCCTATCTTTCTCTGACTCATCTGAAAGGTTTTTGACTTTAGTGTAAGCCAGAGCTCTAGGTGGCTTTCTTTAGGCTAACCCTGTACCCTTGACACATATCCCTACTGAGTAATCTACTTGGATTGAATTTTTTAAATGCATGTGTATTCCTGTATATGTATATGCAGGTGCATGTTCCTGCATGTGGAGTCCAGATGACACTCTCAGGTGTCATCTTCAGAAATATCCTAGGAGACAGGGTCTTGCACTGGCTCAGAGCTCACCAGTTAGGCTGGTCTGGTTGGCCTGTAAGCTCCAGTCACCATCTTTGGTGCTGGGAGCACTGGTTCCTGCCATTGTACTTGACATTTTTACATGGGTTCTGGGGTCAAGCTTGGGTCCTTATGCTTGCAAGACAAGTGCTTTGGCAATTAAACTATCCTGGCTCTTGGAATTGAGTTTTGTAAAATTTCTAAAAACGTTTCCCTTAACTCTAACAGTTAAGCTGACTGAAGAAATCTTCGTGTAGAACATTTCCCTATCGCTTATGAGATATTGCTGGCATGTTATTGTTACTTCCCTTTAAAGCACGCCATTTTTGATTGGTTATGGGCATATATATTATTTAGCTAATTTCTATGTATTAAGTATTCAGTAATCTCACTAAAGTAATTTTATCAGTACACATTAATTTTCTGGGCATTCCATTCATATCATTTTTGAGCAATAGTTTTCCTTCCAGCCTTTAAAGCCTTTTTATTGTACTTGCTAGCTCAATGCTAAATAATGGTAATTACAGATACCTTTGTCTTTTGCCTGATCTCAAAGGGAGAGTTCCCTTATTTTATAATTTAAGAGCTTCTGTAGTCTATTTTTTTTTTATGGTGCTGGTAATTGAAACAAAGGCTTCATGTGTGCTAGATAAGCTAACCTACATACCTCAGTCCTGTTTTGAGATATCCTTCACCATATTCAAAAAGTCAATCTTCTACTTTTTGCTCAAACTTTGCCTCGATTTTACTTAAATGGAAATATATATTAACTTTTAAATATTTTCTGCATTTATTGACATCACTTCTATTTTGATCTGTTAGTGTAATTACAATAAGCTTATCAAAGTTACCCAGAGTAAATTTATCCTTTGTACACTCTGGATTTTGACAGTATTTTATGCACTTTAAACCTCCATGCAAATGACCTTTGGTTCTCTTTGCTCTTGCTGTTTTTTGGAGTGTGTATATGCCTTCATAAAATTGCTGTTTACCTTTCTCTATTCTGGTCAAGTATGCAAATAGTTATTTTCTTTATACAATTTTCAAGAATTCATTGGTGAAGCTATTGGAGGCCTGAAGTTTTTAATAGGGAACATTCAAACATGGATTCAGTTTACTTGTTTCAAAAATCCATTTTGTATTTCTATTTGATTCAGTTTTATAGATTATATCTTTTCCCCCCAGCAGTCTTGCTGCTGCAGTAGTGCTCTGTTTTGTTACCGTCCATTTTTCCCATGAACTCAGGAAAAGATCCCCTTCCCCAAGTCATGTTTTCTGTTTTTCATGCTTCTTCCCTTTCTTTCTTTTTGGTTTTTCAAGACAAGGTTTCTCTGTAGTTTTTTTGGAGCCTGTCCTGGAACTAGTACTTGTAGACTAGGCTGGCCTCGAACTCACAGAGATCCGCCTACCTCTGTCTCCTGAGTGCTGGGATTAAAGGCGTGCGCTACACCACCCGGCTTCATCCCTTTCTTTTAAAAAATTATATTTTATTTGTTTAATTTTGAGACTGGGCATTGATACATAGCTTAGGCTGGCCTTGGCCTCAGTCCTGCATCAGCTTCCCAAGAACCAGGACTGAAGGTGTTTGCCACCATACTCAGCTTTTTGTTTAGAAAGTTGGAAGATGAAGTTCTGCTCAGTCTGTGGTCTTTAGCTGATGAGAAAGTTATGATCACAAAAAGAATGAATGTTAGGTCACAGCAAGAAGCGAGTCAATCTCCACCCTGCCATGCAGACAGTGCCCTTACTAGTATTATAACTCTTGGAAATAGCTCCTGAAAGTTTACTGAAACAAATGGAAGAAGTAACTAACATTTAAAAATTTGACACCAAATGTTGACACCATGAATTGTTTTATTTTAATGCCTTGCAAAGAGAGGTACTAACCCTGTCTGTTTGAATAGCAAATTACGAGGTCATATTTCCCTGCAGAGCAAAAGTTAGGTTTATTTCCCACTTGAATATATTTGGGGTTCCTGAGCTGTAACAAAAACCTGTCTGTGTAGTATCTAGCTGAGCCCCTTCTTGCCTTCCTGAGATGTGGGAGCAGGCCATATAGACAGGAAGCTCCTATCTCCTTCTGTGTCATGAATGGTAACACCCTTCATCTCTGTTACAAGCCTCATGTCTTCTGCTAGCATCCACAGAGCTATGACAAGTAAACTTGGAGACCTTCACACAGAACTCTTAAAACAGGGAGCACTTTAACATGCTTGAGTAGAGCACAGCAATCATACAAGTCCAAAGTCCTTCAGTACAAACTCTTATTAATTTTGATTTCTTTCTTTCCATATTAGTGCTGAGTTTCATGAGCGGCTAAGTAAAATTGATAAGCTTAAGAACAGATATGAAATTCTTACTGTTGTTATGCTGCCTCCTGAAGGAGAAGAGGAGAAAACACAGGCCTATTATGTAATAAAGGTAACATTTACCTGATGTACATTTCAATGTATGAAATACACACATACATACATTCACACTTCACACCTCAAATATGCAATGTATTTCTCTGTAACTAAACTTAGTCTAGGTTTTATCAGAAATTATTCATGGCACAAGTGGAGAAGAGTAGTGTACTGTTTTTGCAAGGATGCCAGTTCTGTTGGATTGAGGCCCACCACCGTGACATCGTCTTGACATCTGCAAAGGCCTGACTCCTGAAGGAGGTCACACTAAGTTACTAGGTGTTGGGACCTCAACACATCTCACGATCACAGTAGCTCATAGTACTGGTCCTGCAGCAGCTTTGGCCTGTGTGTGTGGCATACCAGGTTGTTTTCCATGTTTCAACTTTAATGTCTCTTTCTACTTAAAAGCAAAACTGGAAAATATCCTTTATATTTCACTCCTAAGACGCTCAGTCTGTATAAGTCAGTAGTCTTGTTCTGACCAAAGCTGAGTGATACAGTGCAATAAAGGTATTTTAAGAAGCTGTGATATTAAAGTTATGTTTCAAAATACCAACTTTTCAACCCCAAATAAAATGTACATTATAAAAAAACCTGACTTACCTACAGAGGTAACAATCACTTTAGGATTTAAATGTACACCTAGAATTAAGTCAGGAATAAATAATGAACTGAGCTTAGAGAAGGGACATTCACTAAAGTTACTCGACTGTCATGCACAATGTCTCGCTCATCCCAGCTTTCTCCCACCACATTATTTTATTCAACTGAAACAGCAGATCTGAGTTCTATCATTTTGTTTTGGATATATGTGACACACACCTATTGCATGTGTTTCTATGTTAGTTTGATGTTTCCATATATGTACATGGTTAAATCAGGGGTAATCACATCATCATGTATCATCAATGTTAAAGGTTCAGTTGCCAGTTGGTAGACTTTTTGGGAAATTACTGGTTCCTGAGAATAATAACCTAATCAGTGGATTAAGTCATTGATATTTAATTTAGTGGAATATCTGGGAGGTGGTAGGGCCTAGGCAGAGGAAGCAGGTCACTGGAGGCATTCCTTGGTAAGGTTTATATTGTCCTTTGCTTCCTGGCTAGCAGAGTGAGCAGCTAGGGTTTAACCATACACACATACTGTCCTGCTTTAATACAGGCCAGAAACAACCAAATGAAGGATAACGCCTCTGATACCGAGCAAAAAATGTGGGTTTACTTCTTTATGCCAAGTGTTTGCCACAGCTGACAAGCAGTATATGTTACAAAAGTATGTATAACTCATGTTCTGAAACACAGTTAAAAATGCCAATCAAAATATAAAGTATGGGGCTGGAGAAATAGTTCAGTGGTTAAGATCACTGTTCTTGCAGAATACCAGAGTTTAATTCCCACACCAAGCAGCTTACAACTGCTTGTAACTCCAGTTCTAGGGATACTCCTAATCTCAAGAGCATGCATATATGCAGACATACATACATACACATAAATAATAATGAAAAAGAATGAGAACAGCTTTCCCAACTTGATTTAAATATGCATATCTAGTGTCTGAGGAAGACTCTGACTAAAAAAGGGGGCTTAATACTAAGCCTTAAATACATACTGATGCTATTCTGTCAACCTCAGAGTTCTTGGGAATTGTAGAGAATTTTGATGGAGCCCATCACAGAGAAGTTACTTTTGTAAAAGTTCACTGTGAAGGAAATTTGAATTTTTAAAGCATTTACAGGCCCTGTTTCCTAGCTACATTTATTATAAGTACTATCAACTGTGCAGTTATCTTCAAAATTAAAAAAATTCTTTATGTGTAGGTGTGTGTGTTTACACACTGAGTGCATGTATCCAAGGCCAGAGATGTCAGATCTCTTCGAACTGGAATTACAGGTGGTTGTGAACTGCATGATATGGGTATTGGGAACCATAACTGGGTCCTCTGGAAGAGTAGCAAGTGCTCTTAACTGCTGAGCCATTCCTCAGGCTCCAAAGTTATCTTTTAAACTGTAACAAAATATATTAGAAAATATACATTGTTTTCCTGGGTATATGCTGGTTACCTTTTACCCTTATCTGAATCAAATAAGAATCCAGTTCCCAAAGCTCTGTCAAAACAAAATATTCTTCTGATTTGCTTAATTTCAAGACCTTCTTTGAGTCACCCATTTATCTTCCTAGAGATCTAGTAGCTGCTTAGCTATCCCCAGCCCTATCTCTCACCCTTCCTCCTGGTGTTTTATATAAACACTGGCTACATTTCCACCATGGTTTGTATCCCATATATGTGCTGTATTGTGATGACTAAGGATTTGGTATTGTGTTTGAAACTGAGTACAAGAAGTAAATGCCTGGTAAGCATGTGCAGGTCCTGAGGTAAGCAGAGATTGCTGTGAACGAACTGATATCTGTTTCAATGCAATATCCCCTGTGATAATGTCAGGACTGTTCTGTATTTTATAGGCTGCTCAAGAAAAGGAAGAACTTCAGAGGGAAGGTGACAGCTTGGATGCTAAGATCAACAAAGCGGAAAAAGAAATCTATGCTCTGCAAAACACCCTGCAAGTACTCAACAGCTGTAACAACAACTACAAGCAATCTTTCAAAAAAGTGACTCCATCAAGTAGGTGTCAGTCACTGTGAGCAACGTGATGGAGAGGAACACTAGTCACAGAGAATAAAAATGTGCCATGATTGAGCCTAAGAAAAATCAATAATGCACCTTCCTGATTGTTTTAATCAGTATTAGGTGTGATTTACATTAGTTTTATTGGTATATGGCATATCGTCTTTAGGAATTCATTTTGAATCTGAAAATATTGCTGCCATATCCTAAGAAATGTCTACTACCTATCTATACTGTTTTTCACATGGGTCTAAGACATTTAACCTTTCATAAGTGGTTTATTTTGTTAAAGTGGCTTTCTACATATTATACTGGAAATTAAAATTCTCTTGTAGGTGATGAGTATGCAATAAAAATTCAACTAGAAGAACAAAAAAGGGCTGCAGATGAGAAATACAGATACAAACAAAGGCAAATCAGAGAACTTCAAGAAGACATCCAGGTGAATTCTGTAGGTTTTTATAGTAATTAGCCCTAAGTAAAGGGCGACTACCATTATTACTACTCAATCTTGTATGAAAACCATCTTCAGGGAAGCAGACCATAAGAAACATACACCTCACTTAAAAACAAGTGAAGGAAACATTTAAGTAAATCAGTTAAAATCCTATTGCTGGGTGCCAGTAACTTAATTAGTTATCAACCACATCTAGACAATTATGACTTATTCACTAATCATTACTAAGTGACCTTACTGAATTACTTAAAGAGCACAATAAGTTTTAAAAAACAAAGTTTAAAACAGAAAATCTAGTGACAGTAGATACTAGAGCAAACCTCTCAAAGACTGAAGAACATGCTTTGGTAAGTAAGCCCTAACTAAGGGAACAGATGACACACAGCACGCATCTCTGCATAATTTCAAGTAACTGTTTCCTATTTTTTCCAATTCTATAAAAAGTTCCAAGTGGAATTATATTCAAAACTAACAGCATAATTAGACTTCTTATCCATTAATACACTAAACATATGTGTGTGTATGTGTGTGTGTGTGTGTGTGTGTATATAAACAAATAAAACAATTAAAATTGAGGGAACACCTGGCAATTGGCAATTAAGTCTTTTTTATTCTGATCATGAATGTGTTGATATTTTGTTTTCTACAGAGCATGGAAAATACTTTTGAAGTCATAGAACACTTAGCAAATAATATCAAAGAGAAATTATCAGAGAAACAAACTTATTCCCTTCAACTGCGCAAAGAGACTGAGGAGCAGCGGCCGAAATTAGAGCGCGTGACTAAGCAGGTAATTTCTTAGAGCTGTCCCTAGCATTCACTTCTGTAATGTACCAAATGCACTCATCCCCCTTTCCTGAACTTGGTGGAATTTAGGTTTAATATTTGACTGTTATTAACAGTGTGGAAGACTCAAAAGAGAAATCCACATTTTGAAAGACACAAAAGAAGAAACACTAGAAGAACAAGACATTCAACTCCGTGAGGTTAAACAGTTTCACAAGGACATTGACCAAATGTTAGTCAATGCCATGGAGAATGCTGAAATCCACATCATCCTTCAAACATACTTTGAGCAGGTAATAGAGCATAATATGTCTATGTATCTAATTAGTTTTCTTCTACAATGTTGCAGGACTAATGATATTTTATTATTACAATATAATATTCTTCCAGAATGGGCTAGAACTACCCACAGTTAAAGGCCCGAGCTCCAGATCCTCTTCACAGTCTTCCCTGGGGTCAATCAGGTAAGGGCAAGGTTACTAAGTGTGGCCTCAACTCTCAGGGCTGCTGCTGACCAGCATGCTGCCCACTCTCCTCACCTTCAGCAACCTCACTATAAAAGCACAGTCTAGCAAGACTCCCGCACCAGTCAACATTGCAGGCACACTCATTGTAACTAGTAAGCTATTTTAGGGGAACGAGGGTGGGTAAAAATTGAGGTGATACAGCTAACATTTTGGGCAAATTCTGAGAAAATTTAAAATCTTTTGAAACTGTAAAAGGGCAAGTTAGACGCACAGTTTTGTAATCAGATCTGCTCGTGTAAAATCCTATGTAATCAGCTTTTATTTGCGGTTGTCTTACTTAGCTTAATGCAACCCAGAAATTAGTGGGATAAATCATGGACACTAAGTCTTTGTTGACTTTTAGCTGATTTTAGGATTTCTAATCTCCTACAGTTGACAGCTATTTACTAGTTTTTATTAGTCTGTGAAACTTTCATGAAAAATAAAAAAAGCATCCTCAAGGACAGTGTTTTAAGTTTAATAACCTGCTTCTACATATTTTAAGTCACTCAATATATTTACTATTACATATTAAAATTTCTGTACTTTTTATAAAATATATTTTAGAACCGAATTACTTACTATTACATATTAAAATTTCTGTACTTTTTATAAAACACATTATTTTAGAACTGAATGGCTATTTTCCAAACAAGCTCACCATTTCTCCTGCCAACACATCCCTTTCCTCTTCAGCTTAAATGACTTAAGATTAACATTTTGATGCCTTTCCCAAGTACTTTCTCCTCCTTTTTTGCCACTTGATAAACTACTGCTTCCAATTCTAAGAAACTGATTACAGTTGAAAATAACTTGCTCACAGAAACAATTATTGAACTATTTACTTAAACTATGTTCATTTCTTCTTTTGAAAGAATGGTCATACTTTTAAATTTCATTAACACTAATGGTTTTTCTTGTTCTTTACTTATAGAATTATGATACTTTTTGCCAATAAGATATTTTTAAAGTACATTTTGCATTAAGTTTACAGTAAATCCTTTCTTGTTTTAGGTCGCTTGAGGACACAATTTCTCCTGTTTCTCCACCTTCAGTTAAAGTATTACAGCTCAGCTTCCCAGAATCTCCAACAGGAAGCAGTAGTTCTAGGTCAGCTAGTAATGGCAGTAATTCAAGTACTCCAAAAGGAAAAAAGCCCAGCAAATAATTTAAGTCTTCCTTTTTCTGGGGTTCCATTTATTAACGATATAGGCCTACTAAAATAATATTGGAAGTACTGCAGACCAGACAAAGGAGCCCCCCCCACCCCCCGCCATAGAAAAGGAAACTGCAGAACCTTAGGCAGGACACATGTGATTAGGCAGAGGGAAATCATTTTTTTTCCTAGAACACTGATGTCTATAGTGTTAGATGTTTTATGAAGTAACACATATATGAAGTAAGATTCTTTCAGGAATACACTTCCAAAGAGTCACTGCATATCTCAATAAGGAAATTTTCATTTACTCTAAATCACAAAATTACTTTTTAAAATTAAAAACAAAAAGCAAACAACAACCATATTCCCCCATTTTTTCCCCCGAGGGTAACACACACCTACCTGTTAAAGGCCTTTTTTTGGGGGGGGGGGAGGTTTTAATTTGTAACAAAAGACAGCATCATTAACATTATACTCCCTCGGAAAGAAAAGCATTGTATATGTATATATGTGTGTCCATATATATTTATCCCTATATATGTATACAGAAAGTACAACTTGAGTTGCTGTCTCTATTCTGATCTTGAAAAAGCTGAACATTTTACATTTATAATGGAGGTAGATATTGCATATTATATTTAAAGTGAGTTTTTCCAGCACTGAACTTTTTGGATGAGAGTGTGAACTACTACTATAAAGCTAGATTTAAATACATTAGCATTCATGTAGATAAAGGAGCATATCTTTAAACCTTGAGAAAAATACGCATTACAAGAGTGATTGTAAAAAAAAGCAGTAGTGTTAGTAAATCTGTTTCTACTGACGATCGCTTTTAATTCAGAAACAGGAACGTATAGTTAAGTCTAATAACTGAAATGGCAAAGAAAATCGTGGACACTTTATAGTTGAATGCTGCCAAAAATGTATGACATTTAATCCCATCATCATTTTGTTTACCAATATTGTAATTCTCAGTCATATATTACTTTGTAAGTTACTAGAAACTTAAAACATTAAACTTGGTGTTATACGAAGGCAAGAGTTTTGTTTCTTACTAGGAGGCTTACTTTTCTATGCTTTTTTCCCTGTAATACAAGGATGATTAATTTATCAAGGTCTTATTGAAGTAATTAAGATATAAGCAAAACATACTGGCCTTGAAGCATAGTAATTGTACTTTAAGTAGTTAATTTCTACCTATGGAGTTACTTCTAGCCCCTAGTCTGGAATGCCCAGCATCCAAGTTTACATTTAATTACTACAACTGCTTATAATAATGCTAAATGGCGAGACAAAGGATCAACCTGTTTACAGATCTGGAGTTATCTTAACACCCAGAAGTCACAGGACAAAGCTAACCGGGGTACATATACACTATGGACATATTAATGTGAAAGAAAGAAACTACTGAAGCCATCACTGAGGATCAATTAAAATCCGCAATATTTTTTTTTTCTGTGATGACTCCTTAAATAACCCAAGGAACTGGATGCTTAGATTAGTGCAGACTGCTTAAATTAGTATGTCTTTTCCTATTAAGAAAGATGTAATCCTATTAGGAAGCCTGTAGTTTCCAAATTGTGATAGCCTGCCCCACAAGGCACTCTCTTAAGGGTTAAGTAAGATATTATGTGTAAGAGTATAAGGCGTACTAGGAATTCTCAAAGATGAAGTGGCGTGCAGGGAGGTGTTTCCACTCTTTAACAACAACAAACCCCCACTATGGAGGACTAGGTAGTAGGACTAAAACTGGAACTATTACTACACTGAGCATGTCTAAGAGTTCCTCGGGGCTGGGCTGCCTGAGTACTGTCTGTCAAGCCCAAGTGTGATTCCTGGGACCCATAAGGTAGAAGAGAATTGACTCCCTCAAGTTGTCCTCCCATCTCCACATATGTAGCACATATGCTCACTGTTTTCCCTGCCCAATAATAACAGTAATAATGAGTTCCTTGGTACAGAAACTAATATTGAAGTGATTCTCCAATATCTGCTGCCATTATTTATTGTTCTTAATCAAGGTTTTTTCCTATCATGTTTTTACAGTAGTTTTCTATCATTATAATTTGGTACAAATAGTACATATCATTACTAAAGTTTTAGTATTTTACTGGTATAAACAAACATGCAATGAGTCTCTTTTCCTGTCACTCCCTCATCTCCCTCATGCATGTCTGTAGTGTGCTGTGGATAATACTCTTGTATACTGTAAAGATTCGTCTCTCATACTGGATTAATAAAATGCTGATTGGCCAGGCAGGAAGTACAGGCGGGACATCCAGAAGCAGAAGAAGCAAGATGAGAATGCTTGAGAAAAGGAACCAAACTATATGGCTAAACACGTGTAAGAATTATGGGATAATTTTAAGTTGTAAGAGCTAGAAGTAATAAGCCTGGGCAATAAGATAAACAGTTTATAATTAATATAAGACTCTGTGTGTTTCTTTGGGACTGAATGGCTACAGGATTGGGCAGGACAGAAACTACCATCTACAGTTGTGGATCCTATCCAATGACCAAGAAGAGATTAAAAGCTCATTGCCATTTACTTATTCCTTTTTTTTTTTCCTGTGTAACTTTGGTGCCTGTCCTGGAAGTAGCTCTGCTCTTGTAAACCAGACTAACCTTGATTGAACTCACAGAGGGCTGGGATTAAAGGTGTGTATCACCACCGCCTGGTGTTTATTTACACTTTCTAGAAGGTTAATTGAAGAGCTGTTTGTGTGTAGCTACTGTGTTTGTGTATGGCTGTCAGAGGACACTTTGGGAGTCAGTTCTCTCCCTAGGCCTTGAGTCTCAGGACTGCACTCAGGTCATCAGTTTGGAGAGTCTTTTATCTACTGAGCCATTGCAGAGGCCTGGAACTGATTCTATCCTTCACTATGATTCAGAGAACAGACAGAGAAGGTAGTAGAGTAGAAGAAGAGGGAACTTCAAGCCAGCCCTCCACTATTTGGAAACATGCCTATTGACTTCCCAAGCATTTGCGAGGTACGACAGAAGGCAACCAGATTCACAGGGTGCTTCTCTGCTGCTATTTTTACTAGCAGTTCTTTTCTATTCTCATCTGCTTGTCTATAAATCCCTAAGGATTTTGTAAATACTTAAAGTTAAAATTTTTCTTATGAATATAGCCATTAAGTAAAAATAATAATGGAGAAATAAATAAAGCAGGCTCTGATTAACCAACTTTCATGGTCTTATTCTTAAGGTATTCTGTTAAAGCTGGGAAGAAAACAATTTTCACAAACCATTTACATCAGGTGTTAGAGGTAAATCAAGTCATAATTTATCACTTAAAAATGAAATGGTGCAAAAATTTTAATGCTTAAAACAAATGACTTAAAATAGTACCGTTGAAACATTTAGCCATAAAATATTTCCCCTAAGAAGCTAAGGGCTTTTTAACAAAAGAGAATAAAGTACTTTTTGATAAAACAATCCAACTGTTCAACGTAAACATATTTCTCTCCAACAGCGAAATATGATAGGCACAGGGTTCTCACAAACCCCAAACATGAAGAAACAAAGTGCTCAGAAATATCTTTACGAGAAAAGCTTAAACTGCCAGAGTAAGAGTTGTGTCTGCACAGACCCACACCCTGCAGCACTGGCTATGACAAGGGGCTGATAACTGAAACTGAGAAACTTCTTGTAATTTGCTATAGTTTTAGATCCAGAACCGTTTGTTAGATTAAAGCATCCCCAAACTTCTGAAAATTTAGTGAAAATTTTCTAAGCAAATTATTTTTTTGGCTTATTTCCTTTTTCTTTCTCAAATTCTGCTATCTGATTAAATATATTGAGTAAATTCTGAGGTAAATTTTTCTTAACTTTGCTTTCTGGTTGCTCTCTGCTATTCAGTGTCTCTTCTGGAGGCTCAGTTCTGTCACCCTCCCCATAGCTATCCTCCTTTTCATACGCACGTTCTCCCTGATTTGTATTTAGCTGATATCTTGGCTCATGTCTACTGTCACGTGATCCAGAGTAAGTGTATTTTTTGTGTTTTTCAAGTGACTTCCAAGAGTAGTCTGAACTTGCTGGTGAAGTAGAGTACTTCCCAGACCCCGGCTCCCACCTTCTAGAGTGGTCTTTTCTTCCCTCTGTGTCCTTTTCACATCTCCTGTAACTAGATGCTTTCATCTTGTCCTCTGAATTCCTACAGAAGGAATCCAAGGAATTTCTCCTATTGGAGAAATATTTTTCTGATTTATATGGCTTTTCAGTTTTGCTACTACCTGTGTGGGTTTTATAGCTATTGTAGAAATCTCTTGTGTCTTCAGACCTACCTCCCAAGTCATCTGGCACTTCAGCTGAAGATGTGAGAAGGCAGCGCTCTTTCTCTTTTACCTGTGTGCTTGGACATTGTAACCTATCCTGTTTTTCCAGAAGTTTCTCCACTTCTTGCTTTTGATTAAGGAAAGATGCTGAAGTATTAGTTGGAACTGGGTAGCAGTCATCTTTCCTACTCTGATCTATGTGACTCAAGGATGCCTTAGACCAGTGCCTCTTTGAACTGCGAGAAGACTCTGAGCGATTCCTCTTACTTTTCTTATGCCGTTTGTGACTAGAAGAGGAAGAAGATGAGGAAGAAGAAACGGATTCATCAGCAGAAGAAACACTTGAAGAGGAAGATGATGATTTTCTTCTTTTCTTCTTTAGCCTTAAAAAAAAAGCAGTTAGCTCATGAGACATGTTAAGTACAAAAATACTATTCAAATATCCTCAAGATTTGACTTTATTCTGTATCCCTTGAAGATGTTCTATAAGCTGTCACTCAGACATAATCTCAATTACTGCATTAAGTTTCACCATAAGCATGACTTCTGAGAATGTCTATGGAGACAGGTGTCACTACAGGCAAACCACTGCTTCTGAAAGATGCAGTGACTTTTCTCCATTGCTTATGCCCTCCTGCACATGGAAGAAGCAACCCGAGTTTCCTATCTAGCTCCCAGGAGTTTCACCATGTTTCCCTGAGCACTACTGACATTTCAGTGTCAAATGATTCTTTACTGAAGGTAGAAGCAGACACTGTCCTGTGCACTGCAGGACATTTAACTGTTCTCTACACAATGGATGCTAGTACTTTTCCACAACTTACAATAATTACATAACAAACCACCAGTCTAGGAACTGCAGCTCCTCTTCTAAAAGCCTATAACCCAGGAACAGTTAAGTAATTTATTCTACATTTTAATCCTAATTTTTAAAAAGAATTCTAAGCTTAGACTCTGCTTAATTTCTTTCGCAGACAGACATGTGGAACATATGCTTGCTAAGAATTATCACTTGAGATTCTTTTTTTTTTTTTTTTTTACTTACTTTACCTCCATATGGCACTTTGGTTTCAACTCAGTAGTTTCTTTAAGTTTAAAATACTGAATATTATAGTTTACCTTTTCTCCTCTTTTAAGAGCTTACGCAACTTTTCTGCACTTGTTTCTATTTTCTTTGTTTTCTGCTTTTCTTCCTTTTCAGCTTGTTTTTCTCTTAATTCCAAAGATTTCTTTTAGAACCCAGATATCGGAAAAAACCACACGTTAAAAATAAAAGTAGCAGGATATACAAAAAACAGTATTTAAAAGACCACCCCCCAACCAGAAGCCCAATTTAGTATAGACAAATCACCATACAGCCAGTATTAAGCAAGTTATTTTTTCCAAATAAAAAATTAATGACAAACATTGGGCATTAATCATTTGAATGGCCAGAACAGTATTGAGGACCATATTGCAGATGGTATCCCAAGAAAAACAGGGAAACCATTGCAGTAGCACCAATGATCCAGAATGCAGGGAAGATAAAAAAGATGAAAAATTATTTTTGAAAATTGAAAAATGTAAACAGGACACAAATTTTACAAATAAAATTCAAATAAGGACATTCCACAGAGGTGAATTGAGGGGAAAATCACCATGTTCAAATACAAACCATTTTAAAAATAGCACAGGCCAGTTGGATGCATGATTACATAAGAAATCATTTTCCAGTTTGTGGATGGGGATGAGCAGCACCAGATGTCACAGACACAGCAGCAATGGTCCAATTCAGAAGAAAATGCATGAGAAAACATCATCATCAGTATTACAGGAAAGGACAAGTGAAAAATGTCTATAAAGGTTTGCATAATTAGCTCAATTATACCAGCAATATTCATAATCTTATAACCACCCAGTAAGCTCTCTACAAAGGGGAGCAATCAAAATCATACACTGAATTTAAGCATAAGCATTCTCTTACAGAGTATTTCTACTCTTGAGTACAAACAAAAAAGCAGAAGTCTTACAATGCAATGTCAAACCTAGTTAGGAAAAGCTATTCATTTTCCTAATAGTTCATCTAGGTAACCTAGTTTTTCCTAAAAGAATATGACATTTTGCCATTAATTTTAAGCATCATTAAATTTCAAAGAGGAAATAAAGAATCACCTGCATATACTTATGAAGTTTCTGCAAAGCATCCTCTGCATCTTTAAAAGTCTCATCCAAAGCCAGAGCTTTCTTATAGTAACTTTCAGCATTTAAAAACTTTTCTTCTTCTTCTAACCTGTTAGGAAGATACAACATTTTGTAAAAATTTATCCACGTACATACAGAAGTTAGAGGCTTATGACAGAACTCAGAGAAAAATTATGTTTAGAAAATTATTTTCTAATTACCTACTCATGTGCTTACTTAGTAAAAAGACAACTTAACACAAGATGGTTTTTAGTTATGAAGTTTTCCTTTCTATGGAAAAGTTTTCACTGGAAAGCCATTAAATTTGGGAATTCACACACACAGTTGTAGGCATCATTTACAATCATTATCATATAATCTACAAGTCTATGCTGTGAAAAACCCAAATTAGAATGTTTGGGTGGGTGTGGTGACATACATCTGTTATCCCAGTGCTTGGGAGGCAAAGTGGGAGAAAGTTACCCTGGCTAATATGACCTACATAGCAAGTTCCAGGTCAGCCAGGGCAACACAGAAAAAGGAAGTTTGGATATAGGGCAATGAAAGGACTTTACAAAGTACTTCTGTAGGAAATAAAAAATTATCACTGCAAAAGAAATGGGATTACTGTCGTAGACTGGATGTAAAGAGCTGAGGGACAAGAAAAAACATGACTAATACTTGTGGTTTGGATAACTAGTTAATGTAGCCATTCGCTCAGCTAAAAGATACCAGCACTCCAAGAATAAGACAACCTCATTTCAGTGGTACTAGTTATTTACTTGGTAACAATGAAAAATCTTTTCCAGTCACTAACCGAAATCTCATTAATTTGGAATTTGTGGGCATTCTCATCCTACAAATACTTGGAAGGAATGCTCATCCACGCAAGAATGGCCAGGCAGAAGATATATGATATAGACAAGACGTTCTTCAATAATAGCAGAGAGGGCTAGGGATGCAGCTCACTGTCACAGCGCTTGCCTGGCATGTTTGAGATACTCTGGATTCCATTTCCAGTATTACAAAAAGAAAAGCAGCACGATGGTCTTATCAAAACATTTCATGGCTTTTAGTTATTAAGGCTGAATACTGTCTATTTGAACACAGCCATGAATGAACTTGTATAAGATTTCTGAGAACTTATGAGAAAACTCCAAGTCAACAAAACAGGAGTTCTATAACCCTGTTCCTCTGTACCAGGGATTTGTTATTAACATGTGCTTCCATGTCCCCCCCAGGAGTAGTTCATAGGAATGGGTTTACTTCAGACTTCCCGTTGCCTCTTTTGTCATTGAAAATGTCTTCACACATGGGTTGCCCTAGTGACTGTACACAACCTAAACTCATACGACCCTGCCTATCTCTCAAAAATACCCTCAGATTATAAACTGATCCTCTGAATAAAGCTGGCTCTTGCACGAGACGTTAGCCTGCCTCAATTTTAGGCTCCACTCTCCCAGGTTCAGGCCACCAACTAGAGTGGCAACACTGCCAAATACTTCTAACTCCACATTTAATCTGAATTTGCGGGGTTTACCAGACAAAGCAGAGCTACAAGCTGAATATAACAGCAAAGTCTTAATCACAATTTACTAGAACTCGCTCAATTCATATCTACAATATTATATATTATTACAATAAAACGATTTAAAAATTAAACCCTCCATTAGAACAAAATCTTTTGGTATATACCCTGGACTAGAACACTTATTCTCTTATAATTTTTAATTTATATTTCTATGTAACAAAAACATACATTCAGAGCAATTAACCATGAGTATCTCCAGATAGACAGACAGATACACACTCCCACTCACCCTCAAAAAGGCAGGAAAAAGGGACCAAAAGGCCACCTGCCCCACCCAAAACTGAAAGAGAATACTTTGAATTACATGGCACTACCGGAGTTGGTTGCAAGTCGGACCTTATCACTATTACTAAATGAAATCCCATACTTACTGCCCTCCCCTTTCTACAAGAGTCTGGCAGAGGTATTTTCTTGCATTCCTGTGAGTTGGGCAGTTTTCTAATGCTAGCTCAAAATCTTCGATTGCTTTGTTCAGACTTCCTTTTGTTGCATATCTAGAGACATTAAACAAAATTAGAAAATTTAATCTTGTGACCTACTTAAACATTTTTCACATTCTTAAAAATATTCCCTAAAATCCAAAATTAACTTACAATGCTCCACGAGCTACCAGAGCTTCCACATTTTGTTTGTCTATTTCCAGAGCTTTATTGTATTCGTTCATAGCATCCACATGTCGTCCAACCTTAAAATAATCGACCCCAATCTTCACACTGAAAACACATTTATAAAACATCGCAAATATCTCACAAAGTATCTAATAAATAAAATGTTAGTAAAGATGATTATTAAAAGAAAATGCCTTTAAATTGGACAAATACTTAGTTTTCAAATTATTCTTAGTATACTTAAAAAGCACCCTGTTTTTATAGATTCTCATAGCAAACATTTATGACACTTAAGATATCAAGACCCTAATTCTTTCTGGAAAACAATTCTGAGTAAAACTTAACTCTGATAAGATGTCAATATTAAGACCAAAATAATACCTATACAAATAATGCCCAAAGTTTTCATGCATTTGTAAACACAGTCTAGTTTTAATGGTGATGAAAGAATGCATGCCCGACCAGAACTTTCACACTGGGTAACTGCCACTGTTAGACAAAACAACCTCCATACCATTTTAAAGCCCAAGATGCTGACTGCTTCTTTCTTAAAGCCAAAGCAAAATCATCTTCAGAGAAATTTTTGCTGTGAATGAAAACGAGAGTCAATAAACACTTTAAAAGTACAGTTTATTCTATCTCTGATACAGACTCAACAGTGAAATGGTGACTGCCAAGCAGAAAATTTGTATTCTTTTCATACAGCAGAATCCTTGAACTGTCAGCTATGACTATTACTGGTCGTAGTACTGCTCTTAAGCACATGCACAGGTTCTGTACCTTCTCTACTTGTCATATGGCACATCCTATCACTGCTTAGGCCAGACCAGGAGCAGACACAGTTGCTTACTTTGCCATCTTCGGCACATTCTTATTGCTGTGGTCAAACATGTCCTCCAGCTATCCAGCTTCTGAGCTGACCCACTCCCTTCCACTTAAGAGAGCACAGCTCTACTTTTACCTTTGCAGGCCTCTCAGTAATGATGGCGGACGAGATTCGTCTATTCCTAGTTTCTCTAGAAGGAATTCAACTACTCCTGGATTAACAAATCCCAGAGAACTCTGCATGATATTTTCATAGGACTCCAAAGAATTACTATTTAGTTCAACACTCCTCCTTAAGGGGAAAAAAAAAATCAGAAACACAAACACATGAGCATAACAATTAGCAAACCCTGCTTCTACTAAAGACATTACTATATGAGGTTTAAATACTAATATTTTTGTACATCAAGCCTACAATAATGAGGTTTATAAAAACAAAACCCCACTTAACAATAAAAAAAATTTAAAGTTCTACTTTGTTAGGAATACATAAAAGATAAATACCTGTAGTACAAAGGTAGCTCTTCAGAAGTAATCACACCTAGTTTAATGCCAGACAGGTGTGGGGGAAGAGATGAGCTGTACAGAGATACTGCAAGCTTTTCATGGTATCTGTCAATGTCCTTGATTCCAGCTTTTAAAAAAAAATGACATAATAAAAAAGTGAAAACAAAAATAAGCTTTTCAGACATTACCTTCTTATATTTTCAACATTAATTTGATAATTTTAATTAGTATGTTGAAACTCATCACCTCGAATTATGTCACCAGTTTGGTAATACGATAAAGGATCTCCATGGTTACTGTGAGAAGGCACATCTCTTAAGGGACAAAGAGCCTGCAAAGAGAAGGATTTGAAAGCACCATACATTTCACTCTTAGACCAGAACAGTAGCTCCTTTCACCTTAGCTTTTCATTATGACTGGGTAAATCTTCACATGAAAATTATAACACTAAAGTCTAACACTATTTTCTTTTTAATGAATGCATAATTATACATGTTTACAGGGTACAATTATATAATATTTACAGGGTGGCAATTCAATACACATATGCAATGTATAATTATCCTATTATCTTAGTGTAATAGAAATACATTTGTTGTGTTTATCTTCGAACTTTCTCATAAACTTCAGTCACGGTACTGCGCTCTAGAACATTTCCCCTATCTAATTTCACTAAAGATAGGGTCTTTCAGTTCCATTCACTTTGCCACAGATGGCATAGTTTCATTCATTTTGACGGCTTTATGCATTTACTAGCAGTCATGTCAGTTACTTAAATTTAACATCTGCAGTTACAATTTGTGTCCAAACACAATAAAGTTTGTTTTCTAGTTCTTTAAAAATATGGAATGCTTCACGAATTTGCGTGTCATCCTTGCGCAGGGGCCATGCTGATCTCTGTATTGTTCCAGTTTTAGTATATGTGCTGCCGAAGCGAGCACTGTTTCCTAGCTTTAAGAGTCAAAAAAGACAACAAAACAAAGCTATTTCCATTTGCTAAATGAAATGTGAATTCTTAAGTTTTGTAGTTCTTCCTTTTCAGACAGTGCGACACAGCACTAGCAATGGTTTCAAAGGAAGTATTCTAAATGGAGGCAAACTATTTTGTCACAGTGGAAGAAAGCTGTACGTTGATTGTGAATATATCATAGGAAGCTTTTTCTAAATTACTCACAGTACACATCTAATGTCCAACTATTAAGCATCCGTTTAACCAGAAGATAATTGTCCAAAATTCCAATGGACATCATCTTATCAACTAACAGATCTCTATGATTTTAAGAAAGGAACTGACCTGCAACCAGAGTCCCCCAAACCCTAAAAACAAAAACAAACAAAACAAAACAAAACAAAAAAACCCAAAACGGAGGAAATGTAACACTAGTACTGGTTTTTTTAGAGACACGGTTTCAACAGAGACCAGCCAGCCCTCTGCCTAAGTACATTCACTTCTGAATGGGATGACCACCAAGGAACTTACTGTGATCTCTAAGTGAGATATGTCCCTCATGATGCCACTTCCCAAACAGATCAACACCATGAAAAAACCGAACTCTCGAATAGAGCTGATTCTTCCAATCACTATATCACCACGCTCAATATCTCGGAAAAACAGCTCTCTCCGGTCCAGGCCTGGGATCTCCATGAACTGCTCTAATGGTGGCATGACCGCATAATGATCTGGGAAAAGAAATTCAAAATCACCACAATAATGTCGCCTTCCCTCTCCTTCGCTATACTGCCGAGAACCAAACCATCCTGAAAGCACCCCAGACTAACTTACTGTCAGTGTCGTCATGCACTTCAGAGGACGTAGGCGCATCTGATTTCCAAGACAGGGCAAAAAGCAGGTCTGCTTTTTTGGAGATGAATTTTTGTATTTCTATGTTGTCAGCTCTCTTCTCTTTCCTTAAAAGGGAAGACGAGGGATTAAAATTGTTTTAAAATCCAAGCTCGTGCTAGAGCTTTCATTACTCCCCCACCCCCCAGAGTTCCATTCAGGCTGTATCTCTGGAGGGAGTTTTATTTGTTTTTATTCGTTTGGCTTTTCAATAGGTATTCATTTAGTGCAGATGTGTGGCGTCTATGTGCCACTGTGCAACTGGGGTCATAGGACAACTCTGGGGACTCCTCTCCTGCCACGTGAGTCCTGGAAATCGGCCTCAGGTCAGGAGGTCTGATGACAAGTGACTTTACCCACTGAGCTGTAGAAGAAGTTTGAAGCCCATTCTCCCACGGTCGCCACTTGGAAATGGGGGCGGGGAGGCTTTGAAAGCTTTGCCAGCGGTTCAGAGGGAACAAGCCGGCTTTTCTGCCAGGGGCCAGGGCTGGGCCACACACCCCGGACTCCTGCTCTGCACCGGCCCTGCGCACGGCCCGGCCCAGGTCACGGTCCCCGTACCTGCCAGCTCCCTGAGGAGGTGCCGCGCCGCGGGTGGGCTCGGCCGCCGTGCCCAGGAGGCTCCGGAAGTGCGGGTTGTCTTGCTGTTCGCTCCGCAGCAGCGACAGCAGCGCCGGACCGTGACAGCCCAGCGACTGTCGCATCAAGTCGCGGTCCATGGCCAGCCCGCCGGAATCCGGTTCCCGAGCCCGCGCTCCCGCAGGCCGAGAGACTCCGCCGCGCCACGGTAACCTCCCGGAAGCGTTCTCTGCGGCGGGCTGCCACGGTCTCGCGAGACTCAGCGGGACTACGGGAAGCCGTAGGAAACGCGAAGCGTGTCTGGCAAAGAAGGCGGGGTAGGGTTTGAGCTGTGCCTAGTGGGAACGCTCGCCTTAACCTTGTGCGTCGTGACACGTCACGTCCCTCGGTCCGCATGGCTCGAGCTCGGGTCTGCGGTATAGAGTAACCCCGCGCCTCCGACTGCAGTGGGCGCCACGGGTGGCTGAGCATCCGCGGGGGGAGGTTCCCTCAGCGCGATCAGCTGGGGGGCGGGGCCGGAGCGGGGTGGGCGTGTGGCGGGGGCGGGACAGGGCGGGGCGGAGTAGGGAGCGGGGCGGGGCAGGGGCGGGACAGGGAACGGGAGCGGGACGGAGCGGGGTGGGCGTGGCAGGGGCGGGACAAGGAACGGGGGCGGGGCGGAGCGCTGCGTGTTTTATCGGAGGACTGCCAAGGTGTTCCGAAGCCCTCCCAGTGCCATAACTGTGCCAAATCGGCGCTCCAGGAAAGGTGCCTGGTGGACCGAAGGGCTGAAGAAAGACCGGCACCTACCATGAGTAACAGCCGAAGGTGTGTCCACCACGTACCTCACTGTCTAACTCAAGCCCGGTTAGCGTTAAAGTTCCATGCGCAGGGCAGGGGCTTGCTGCCTCTCTGCTTATGCTGGCCTCACACTGCAACAGCAGGCAGCAAAAACTAATTCGTTCTTCACCTAAGACCCGCACCCACCCTGGAGGGCCAGGCCTTTTATAGCTACAGGCGTTTTGAATTCATTTCTTCTGTAATAAATACCTTATTTTGAAAGGGACAGAACACTGAATATTTGACCGATCCACAAAGGGTAAAGGGAGTGAGAGGATTAGCGCCAGGGTTTTCAGGACGGCAGCCAAGGGCTCTATCACTGAAACCCGGCTTACAATTTTTTAAAACTTAAAAAAAACTCCAGGAAACTTTTAAGAAATATAACTAATTTAATGAACTATGGGGTAGGGGAGCGGGGGAGGGGACACAAGTGGTGAAGGAAATTGCTGAGTATCCCAAACAGATTTTCAGTGTCTGGTTTCTAAAAATACTTTTATTGTGATTTCAAATTTTCATTTCTTACTAAACACATATGCTTATCCTCTAACAAACACCCTAGAATATTGGTACCACACAGAGAGACCTTATCTCAAGACAAAACAAAAATAATTCTTTAGTTACAAGCCATCAATTCTCTTATTTTGGATAAAGTAATAAAAAGGATTTTTTTTTCAAGAAAAAAATGAGGAACTTCAGGTTTACTTTAAAGTATAATAATCAAGACGGTTTTTATAGGTACAAGGATAGGCAGTTCAACGCCTCTGACTAATGAGCCCAGACATACAATTCTATAAACAACATCAACTGATATATGACAATGAAGATAATCAGTTGATAAAGATGATCTCTTCAACAAATTGTGCTTCAATAACAGAACATTCACGTGCAATTTTAAAGAAAGGATTCTACATACAGACTTACACTTTACAAATAAATTCAAATGGATCGTGGATCACAACATTGTGGAAGCCCAAGACAATAACACAGGAGAAAACAGAGCTCCTATTGGCTTTAGACACTGCACCAAAGGCATGATCCATGGAGAAACAGTGACCAGATAGACCTCACTGGAATGAATTTCTTTGGGCCTGGGGGGATGTCTCAAGCAGTTGAGAGTTCTTGTTGCTTTCGCAGAGAAGACCAGATTCTGTTCTCTCACCAACATGGTGGCTCACAATCACCTGTATCGGTTCCAGGAGAACATAATATCCCTTCCTGACTTTCAGGGTCACCACCAGGCACACATTCAGTGCAAGTGAACACAGACCTTAATACATAAAAAAATCTAAAAAATTAAAATGTTCTAACTTACAAAAGATTCCATTCAAAGAATGAAAAGCTAATACATAAGCCTGCAGGAAATGCTAACAAAAGGCATATGCAAAGAATTTTTAAAATAATGGTGAAAAAGCCAATAAAAATTTAAGAATGAGCGAGACATTAACAGTGTGTCTGCGACCAGGAAGACATACAGAAGACAAATGCACATATGGAAACATGTACTACATCATATGGTATCAGGGAAATGCAAATTAAAATCACAATGAGGTACCGCTACGAGCTTATTAGACCAGGTTCCAGAACATTGGCAATACCAATGTGATAATATGAAGCAATAGAATTCTCTACTTGTGGGTGTGAATCCTAAATGGTACAGCCACTTGAGGAAAGTTCTAGTGCTTCGACAAAAATCAAAACATTATTGCCATAAAGACCCAGTGGTTACACTGAGCTTACCTTGGTAGCTGAAAACTTACACAGTTTTAATCATATTTATCAAAAATTAGAAACTAAGATGTCTTTCCACGGATGAGCAGATAAACTATGGTATCATTAGGCAATAGGATACTTATTATTCAGCATTAAGGAGAAATTAGTCACCAAGCCACGACAAGAAACTCAGGAAAGTTAAATACATATTAATGAGTGAAAGAAGCAAATTAGAAAAGGTTACTTACTGAATTATCCCAACTAATGATAATCTCTGAAAGGAAAAACCATGGAGACAGCAAAGAATTCTTTGGTTATCAGGACTTTGGGTGTGGGGGGGGGAGAATAGAAAGCCCATGGAGCATTTGTGTAGGGCAGTGAAACTGCTCTGTAGGCTAGTGTGGTGGTGGTATGCGAGCCACTGGGGGCTTGAATAGGAAACTAGACAAAGGAGAAAGGAGCCTGTGTCTTTCCCTTGCTTCAGTGTTTGAACTGGGACATCTAATTTCATTTTCTCCTCCCTTCAGAGTAGAATCTGAATCATTCATTTGCCTACAAATTTCAAGATGTCATTATTTTGCGCTGCTGTATAATACTCCATTGTGTAAATGTACCACATTTTCTTTATCCATTCTTTGGTTGAGGGGCATCTAGGTTGTTTGTAAGTTCTGCCTATTAGAAGTAATGATGCTATGAACATAGTTGAGTTCATATCCTTGTGGTATGATTGAGCATCCTTTGGGTATATGCCCAACAGTGGTATTACTGGGTCTTGAGGTAGATTGCACACAAATGGATGGATCTAGCAAAAACCATATTGAGTGAGGTAACACAGATCCAGAAAGACAAATATGTACTCACTCATAAATGACTTTTAGACATAAAGAAAAGAAAAACCAGCCTACAGGCCACAACCCCAGAGAAACTAGACAGCAACGAGGACCTTAAAAGAGACATACATGTATCTAATCTACATGGGAAGTAGAAAAAGACAAGATCTGCTGAGTAAATTGGGAACATGGGGGGTCACAGGAGAGGGTAGAGGGGAAGAGAGGAGGAAGGGAAGGGGTGTAGAAAAATATATAGCTCAATAAAAACCATAAAAATGAAAAAAAAAGAATTTGAATCATTGACTGCTCATTCTCAGTCCTGTGGACACAGACTAACTTCACTGGGTCTAAAACTTCCATATGCTATATTGCAGATTTCTCAATTCCTTTAATCTGCCATAGTTGTGTATCATGTGAGGCAGTTCTTCATTTTATATAATATCTATCTATCTATCTATCTATCTATCTATCCACCTATCTATCTATCTATCTATCTATCTATCTATCTATCTATCTATCTATCTATCTATCTATCTATCACCTTCCATCCCAAAACATTTGTTTCTGTTATTAGTGAGTAGTTCCAACTATAAGCCACATGATAAAGGTTGGTACATCTTCATTTATCCCAATAGTCCTTGTTTGTAAAGGATTCTAGCCTTTTCCAATGTCAGAACAACACTTCTCTTCTAGAAAGGACATTTTGTCAGTTTAATCCACTTGAGGGTGCTGTAAGATCACTATAGTATCAAACTGTGTGTCCATGTTCAAGAAAAGCACAGCAACTAAATATGGACTCAGGGATAGAGACCTAATGACTTTTTAGGACAACTGTCTTTAACACTGCCTCCATCTTGTGGTGACTGGTGAAAGTTTTGAGGCTGTTACTTTAATGCAAATAAATCAATACTCTATTGTACATCATTACTTGTCTTAGTATCTTTTGAAGTTTTGCTTGTTGATTTTCCTTCCTAGAGTAGTATTCACTGGTTTTTGTTTTCATCTAGGCTGAGTAATTATGAACAGATCCAGAATATGCATAGCTCCAAGGCAAGGGAGCAGAATATTGGCATTTTTATATATGACTTATAGGCGATATGTGTATCACTTTTGGGGAGGCATAGTGTAGGCACTCCAGAGCACAGTACTCGGCCATATGATGTGACTGTTGGTAACCCTTTGTAACACAATCCTTGTATGATATATGTGATATTCTTGGGGGTATACAGTGCTTGACCGTATGACATGACCATCCATAGCCCTTTGTAACACAATTCTTATATGACATGTGGTACTCTTGAGGTTGTACAGTTCTCGACCATATGGAGTGACCACCTGAAGTCCTTCTTCAGTATTTCTTCCTTGTTTTTATTTGTTCACACAAGAGACTAGAAAATAAAAGTACATCAGAATAACTCCATAATAATTGTTAATAAAAATTGAAAGATATGCTCACTACTGATATGGGTTAGGTTAGTGTGTTCTTTTAAAATAATCTTATTTGTTACTGTTCATAAACCCACACAAAAATACACATATATTAGATTCTTAAGTTCATATTTTGTTTTAGAATACTATACCAAAGAACATGTGATGTGTTTAACTAGAAGAAATGGAAAGTAAACAATAAATAGAATTTGTTGCCAAGACATTCTAGATTGCTTTGGTGATCATTTTAAATTCAAATTACACATTGTTCTAAAATCAGAATAATTGAATATCTTTTAGTTATTAAATAATAATTTTTATATCTTATTGGTGGCAGCATCAAAAGAAAATGTTAGTAATTAGAAATACATTAACTGTTTAAAATTTCACCTTTGTGTGGAGACCCGAAAATGTGAGCCTATTTCCATATTGACCAAAGGTCAGAGAGTTGGAACTTACTACCTCAAAACAAAGGTCCCACCTAGTTGTTGAGCAGTTCTCCTCTCTCAAGGTTATTGACAACAGATTTGGCTAATTGCCAGACCTTGTGTTCCAAGACCAGAGAAGTAGATCTGTTCCTACCTCAAACAAAAGTCTAAGGATCCAACTAAATTCCAGTTCCCTTTATGGAGATAACTTTGGATTCCACCCAGGGAGTGGTTTGCCTACAGAATGTTTTGGTCTAGGGTGTAAGCATGACTTGTTTTGTCCGAGCAACAGAATGTTTAACTATGAATGTAGTCCGGGACTTTCAGTTGGTGTGTTCATTTCCTTGTATCATGTTAATGCAGTCTTTTGTCTTACTCCTACATTTTGGGGTCAAGGGTATTTTAAGCAGTTGGAAATTAAATGTGGGCGAATTTTCAGTACTCACTGGAACTTCCTCCCAATACTATCCTATATGTTTCTCTGTTTTATTATTTTCATTCACGTCTTCATATTCTTTACTATATTTCTAAATCCCCACACCTCTACCCTGGTGAGAGGTATTTTTGTCGAGGCTGGTCCCCAGCACTTTGTTAGAGGAACTTCCTGGAAAATCCATTCTATCAGGGAGAGGATTCAGAACTTATTTAGATGTGACCTTTGATTGTTTATAGACACAGAATTCCAAACTGTCAACTACATCAGTCTACTTATTCAACAAGTATTTGTTTGGCATTAGATACTATTTTAAGTGTTAAGGTCATACTAATGAAAAGGACACACCAATATTCCTGCCTTCTTGAAGTTTATATTCTAGAGGAAGACATAGTAACCAATAAACAAAAGTGAATTATGCAGTGTATTGGTGATACATCCTATAGAAAAGTAACTAAATGAAGGGCAACAATATAGGAAGAGGGACTGGTCTAGTAATTTTCAATAGGAGAGTTATGGAAGGTCTCACTGAAAAAAATGTTTAAGCCAAGAATCATAGAAAAAGCAAAATAAATACCCAGAGCAGAGGTTAGGAAGGAAGCAGTTGGTACATGTGAGAAATGGAAGGGAAAAAATATGGTTGGTAGGAACAGTGTGGCCCATTCAGGGGATGAAAGACCCTGATAAATCCAGACCGCTCTAACAGGAAGAGAAGAGCCAAAAATCTAGGATTAACAGGTTCAGTGACTCTGTTTCAGGAACTAGCTGAAGATAAAATTAGATTGTAATCTTGAGAATAATCTTGAGAAACAGGGAGTTACCCCCTTGTGATTATCATTGGTATTTTCGGAATTTTCAATGAATTGGATTACTGGGTTGTGGTCTCTTCCCTTAAATACCCCTTCTCCCAGCTACTCAGAGTTGAACTTCTCCCCTGCGTGGGTTATGAATTTCGGCCCCAGTGCACTGGTACCTGTCAATAAACCTCGTGTGATTGCAGCAAGGACGGTCTCTCTTGAGTTACTGAGGAGGGGTCATGTTATCCCGAGACTTGAGTGAGAGTCTCCCCACACCAGCGAGTCTTTCAGGGAAAGCTCTGTAGTCACCATGTGAAGTTGTCTTTCCTTGTTAGTGAAATATGGGCATAATGACTTTTGTTATAAAAAGATACCATGTGGGCTGAAATTGCCTACTTGTTCATATGTTGAGGGAGGCTGCTTGTTTGTTTCCCGGCCGCCCAGACTTCCGAAATAATCACACAGAAATCTGTATTAATTGCAATACTGTTTGGCCAATAGCTTAAGCATATTTCTGGCTAACTCTTATGTCTTAAATTAACCCATATCTATTAATCTGTGTATCGCCACTTGGCTGTGGCTTACAGGCAAGGTTCCAGTGGGCTCCAGCAGAGGCGTCTGTCTACTGTGGGCAGCTACATGGCTTCCCCTTGACCCTGTCTACTCTCTTTATATATATCTCCTTCAGTCTGGCTTTACTTTGTTAAATCTTTGGCTGAAAACTGCTTCTTTATTAACCAGTGGCAATAAAACATATTCACATCTTACATCACCTTTCTTTTCTGTTTTAACTTTAACACAACAAGTTACATATAACAAAACAGGTATCAAGCAAGAATTATAGTTACAATATTTATATCTACTTTATCTTATATTGTAGCTAAGGAAAACTATAACTATTCTTCAACTCCATCAAAGACTCTAGAAGGATATAATATTACCTAAGTAAATGGGAAGTGCATTATAAACAACTTCTAAAACTCTAGAATTGACAGGGATATCTTTTCCTGGACAGTCACCCAAAGTTCTTCTGTAATATTGTGGGCACCCATCTTCAGCCTTCTGGCCCATAGTATCCAGTAGATTTTTCCATGAAGCAGGAAATTTCAGACAGTTCCACCTATATTGGCAGTTTGTCAGTCACTTTCTTCTGTGTCCTGCAGAATGTCTGGCAGATTCTCTCATGAAGCAGGAACTGCAAAGGATGGTCTCACCTTCTTTAGGCAGCTTTAGGAGTCATTCATTATTCTGTGGGTCCTGAAAGTCCAGTCCAGTAAAGCAGTTCAGGCAAGAGCAGGTTCTTGCCCAAATGGCTAACAAACTCCATGAGAAGCATCTTCGATGCTCATCATTCTCTTGAAGTAGATTGGTGATGCCAGGAGCAGATGTGTCTCACTGTCATGAAAAGTCCTAAGTTCTTAAAACATTTTAAATGCCATATTCTGTAGTCTTTGAAAGATCTGAAGACTATCTATTCATCTGAAATACATCTCTGTACATTTAGAAAACCTAGCTAACATGACTACAAACTTGACAATTATAGATGATTATCTATTAACCAATATTTCCTAATTATCCATTACATTTTTAAATGATCTGTAAAACACAATACCTTAATCAAGAGCAGAAATATACATATAACAAAATTGACCTAAAATTTGTATCAATAGACTAAGATCCATACCAATACAAATCTCCATATAATATCTCTCTTTAAATGTAAACAAATATTTATAAACAATATTTGGGAATTTAGGCATAGTTTTTTCCAAACTGCTTCCTGATTTTGTTGGGCAAAGTATTTTTTAGGGGTGTTTACACAAACTTTTCAGGGAGTCTTGGTCCATCAAACCACATTAGTCTGGAAGGATTCCAAGGTTCTCATCCTCTGTGGAAACAAAAGAAGAATCTCTTTTCCGAAATGGCAAATCCTTAAACCCAAATTTAGAAGTCACAATACCTTTAAAATATAGATGTTGGTTTAGCTTAGCAGTCTGTACAATGAAATGTCTCTTTGTACTTAGGTCATTCACAGTCGAAAAATTCAAAGAAACCACAATAATATACATAATCCAGACTCTCTGTGTATATTTCATCTTTATGTGGCTTATTATGTGGATATAGTTAATCACACTGGAGCCAAATTGTTGGCTGCCCAGACTTGAAGTAATCACACTGAAACCTGTATTAATTGCAATAATGTTTACTAACTCTTATATATTAAATTAACCCATTTCTATTAATTTGTATGTTGTCACTTGGCTGTGGCTTACCGGCAAGGTTCCAGTGGGCTCTGGTGGAGGTGTCTATCTCCAGCGAGTGGTTACATGGCTTCCCCTTGACTCTGCTTATTCTCTCCCTCTATCTCTTTCAGCCTGGCTTTACTCTGTTAAGACATTGGCTGAAAGCAGTTTCTTTATTAACCAATGACAATAAAACATATTCATGGCCTATATCACCTCCCACATCATTCATAAGAGATAGGAAAATTTTTTATAGGAGGCTAAATATACCTTATTTTTAGGAAATAAAACTTTAAAGTTTATATTTAATTATTGATAAGTTTTATCTCTTAGACAAACCTAATAATCCCAATCATACTGAATCAGACTGAATTAAACTCCCATGTTTAATGGACTGTTCCCCGGTGGCCCCAAGAAAACATGGAAAGAAGAAAGAGAGAAGGAGAGATCACGTGAAATCCAGAGACCACGTGTTCATTCTCTGGGAGGCAGTTTAAGTAGTGTGTGGGAGTGGTCTTGGTCCTCCCTGGGGAGGGGTCACCATTTGGTGGGCTTTCTTGGAGCTGGAGTTTGGACTGAGGCAACTCCCAGGGGAGGGAGCTTATGCCAGGAGCTGGGGTGAAGCTCTCAGCCAATCAATCCAGACTTTTTGTATAAAAGGGTGTTATGGTGCTGAAGTGATGCTTTCCACCAAACAATTATATGAAGTGAGAATATGAAATTTAAGTGTTTCCAAAAGATTAAGAGTTTGAAAAACTATTACTATGAAGTATGTACTTATCACAATGGGAATAGCTTTAGCCTAGGAGTCCTGGCTGTACTTAGGGCAAGTCACATAATCACCCTTGCCTTTTGTCACTCAAAATCCAAGGTGTCGTAGATGATGAACTTTGATATCTAAATATTAATAGTCTATTAAGAAATGAACTGTGTAAGTCTTTCATAAATTCTAAGCTGCTGTACTTTTTTTCCCCTGTGAAATTGTATAAAGCCATTTTTTTTTCTGTTATGTTATAGTGCTGGTAAGTGGGTTCCCACAGTTACTGGTTTCTTTAAGGGAGTGAGAGTTTCTGGTTTCTTTAGGCGAAGTTCAGGAAAGGCACCAACCACAGAAATTACAGGGAGAGATTGGTTAGTTACTGTTAGGAAATTTCAGTGTGGCAATTCTATACCACACATTTTGGGCACAGATCTTTAGTTTTAAATTTATGTAATTTCATACAGCCTCAGAATAAAACTGAAGTACGTTTTGGCCAACAATTCACACATACTTGGTATAGACTAACAAAATTGAGTGGACCTAATCTAGATAGCACACTGAAAATGTATTCATGGTAAGATATCATTCCTGTGTGGATCAGGAACCATTTTTATTCAATATATTTTCTTATGGAAAGACAACACTTTAGTCAGAAGTTTGCTAGTGAGCCTGGAATGAAAGCAAAGACAAAGAAATGAATACAAAAGGAAAAAAGAAAAAGCAAATGTTGTTTGCTATCGTGTGGTAATGAAAACTCAACCTGTTAGTGTTACCTTATGCATCCATCTCCTCTGTGTGGGTATCCTGCAGAGGGGCTCAGGTATTCTGCTCCCTCAGTATTCATGTATGATCCACATAATGTGCATAGCATATACACATAACTGCTGATGTGCATATTTAAGAACTGCCTTCCAAGTTAGTTTTCAATATTTTGAATTTCTCAAGAATGGAAGCCCAGAATACAAAACAAATGTAAATGTAACTGCCCTAACTGAATCACTGGTGGGAATATAATTGAGAATTTAACTCAGTAATGCCACTTCTTTATCATGTTCCTTTTCTGGCCTTCTGTTCACCTCCAGTGGTAGCTGGAGAGGTTTCTAAGCTTTAGGGAACTCCTTAGTCTTGTTAACAGATGACTGCTTCAGGCGGGCTTCTGTGTTATTGATGATGTTTCAGTGTGAGTTATGATCAGATGCTGACCATTCTCTTTATCCACTCTGGAACTGTATATTTCCCAAATACTCCAACCATAAATAATGATTATTGCTTATTATTTTTTGATCTTTCCTAGCTTTGCATCCTTAGAAGTTAACCTTGTTTCCAAGTTCAAGAGGACTCTATTGATTACCCCAAATGAATTCATCATAAAGTCCTTCATGTCCTGGCCTCTGTCTAGGCCTATACCTTAACTCTTGGTCCTTCCTATCAGACATCACTGAGATGTAGTGACATGGGTTTTCTATTGGTTTTAGATGCTCCTGTGTTTTTTATACCACATAGCTTTCATTGATAAATTTTCAGAAATGTTCTTCCTTCATTTAACCTTATTTTCTTTTTGTCTCTATTTTAGCCTAAAAGATATACTTCTTCTTTTTCTTAACACTCCATTTATTCCTGCCATAATACCCATGATTATTATTTTCTTGATTATTTGTCCTCCTTATCAAAAATTTAAGAACTAAGTAGTTGGGATTAAAGGCAGTGGTGGTGCATGCCTTTAATCCCAGCACTTGGGAGGCAGAGGCAGGCAGATCTCTGTGAGTTCGAGGCCAGCCTGGTCTACAAGAACTAGTTCCAGGATAGGAACCAAAGCTACATAGAGAAACCCTGTCTTGAATACCCCCCCCCCAAAGATTAAGAACTATGAATGGCATTCCTTCTGCTCTGTTCATGATTTTTGTGCTAAATAATTAGCTTAGTGCATATATAGTACATATCACATGTGTAATAAATGTTTGAATGAATGGATGGCAATATACAATATCCACAAGTATATATTATGTTATTTATAATAAAGTAGGGACATCTACCTTCCTTTATATGGCACATTTAAAAGGCTATCTAAAGGAATTAGCCAGCATGATTATAAAGACTTAAAAGAGAAAATAGTTTAGCTAAAGACCAATGACGATGTATGTTGTGCTCCAGAAAAGTATTCCCTTCAAATCTGGGTAGTTGGCCTTGTGTTCTTTTCAGGACTCCAGCTGACTAGATGAGACCAGCACACATGTGAAGGGCAATCTGCTTTTCTCAAAACACACTGTTTAATGTTCATCTTATCTGCAAATACCCCTGCCCCGAAGGGTCCAGAGTAATGTATAATCACCTGTGTGGACCCTGTGGCAGTCCTTCCATGTGTGCTCTATTTCAGAGCTGGCTTGGAGCAGTGCACCCTAATGATGTTGAAATGTCTGAAGACTGCTATATGAGGAATGTCTGAGAAGACAGGAAACATCTAGACATTCTCCTATATTTGGTTTCCTGTGGTCCACCCTTGTTCATACTCAATATCATGCTGAGTTGGATTCTTATAACAGAATTGTAATATTCTGTAGGTTTTAGTCTTTTGTTCTAAAAGTGCATTAAGTGCGTTTGAAAGTCTTACCAGCAAAATTTCTAAGTTTGTATTGTTTTTATTTTGCTACTTTCTAGATATAGAATTTAAGAGTATCCCTTATTTTTTAGGGTTGTTTCTGGAAAATAATACCCATGTTCAACAAATCCCATTTTATATAGCATGTTGACTCTAAACTTCATTTGGTGAACTCTCCAAAATCACTCCTATTTAGAGCTGTCTGGAGTTTTACTGTTAACTGTTGATTTCCCATCTGTGGCCACATTTCAGCTGCTTTCTCAGACACTAAGAAAATAAAAATCCACCATGTGAAGGAAGCTTTTTGCTTATATTTTCCTACTATCTTTTTTCTGTGATTTTTTTTTACTGCTAGATGATCTAGATTTTCTTCAGCTTCATCACTACCATGGAAACTTTCATGAATACAAGGGTTGTAATTAGTTTATTCTAATACTTATCACAGCCAAATTATAAGTCTAGACTCAGAATTCAGTGGTGAACAAATCATAGAACTGTTCTTATTTGAAACAGTATATTCTTAGATTTACGTCTAATATCCACTTATGATTGAGTATATACCATGTTTGTCTTTATGGGTTCCGGTTACCTCACTCAGATGTTTTTTTCTAGTTCTATCTATTTGTCTGCAAAATTCTTGACGTCATTTTTTTTTACAGCTGAGTAGTACTCCATTGTGTAAATGTACCACATTATTTTTATCTGTTCTTTAGTTGAGGGGATGTAGGTTGTTTCCAGGTTATGGCTATTACAAATAATGTTCCTATGAACATTGTTGAGCAAGTGTCCTTGTGGTATGATTGTGCTTCCTTTGGCTGTATTCCCAGGAAAGGTATCACTGGGTCTTGAGGTAGATTGATTCCCCATTTTCTGAGAAATCGCCTTATTGATATCCAAAGTGGCTGTACAAGTTTGCAATCCCACCAGCAATGGAGGAGAGTTCCCCTGACTCCACATCCTCTCCAATATAAGCCGTCCTCAGTATTTTTGACCTTGCCTCATCTGCTGACAGTATGCTGTCCAAATTGGACTGGTAGAAAACGAAAGAAAGTAACTGCTGAACTTTGCCAAAACAAGGTAGGAAATTCTTCAAAAATTCCTGCTTTACAGAAAAGTCTGTAAGATATTCTAGGCCTGAAGACTGAAAATGGATGCTCCACCACTGTGAATGAATCTTAGGTGACTGACCAGGCAGCCAGTTGTCTTTGTCATTTCTATTGTTTGGAAGTTATATGCTCTGCACTTCCTATTTACTAAAGTAATATTATATCCTTCTCTGGTTTTTGATAGGATTGAAAACTAGATATTATAGTTACATTTTTCCTTGTTACCAAATTCAGAAAAAAAAACTACATAAGAGATGTAAAGTTTATAAGTTTGACAAACATAAAAGCTTAAAATGTTTATTTAAAAAATGTCTTAAGGTCTAAGACATTAAGATGTGTTTGGGATGGTAATACAAGTTATGTTAGAACATTGTTTAGGTATAAACCTTTGGACTCACCAAGATGAGACAGATAATACAGTACTTTTTCCAAATTTGGCAAATATAAGATGACTGACTGAACATTGTGAATGTAATTCTTACCTGATAATTGTTCTTGTTGTATATAGTTTTACTACGTTAGAGTTAAAACGTTTTCTTTTTATTTAGATAAAGGGAGGGGGGAATGTTGTGGGATATTTGTACACTGTGTGAAATGTATTGCTGTGACTGGTGTAAAAAAAGGTCTGAATGGCCAATGGCTAGGCAGGATTCTGACAGAGAAGTGAGGGAGTGAGAGGGATGGATCTGGGCACTCGGAAGATGCCAATGGGAAGCAGAACAGGTCAGACATGGGGGACGGAGGAAAGGTAACCAAGCCATGTGATAGAATGTTGATTAATAGAAACAGATTAATTAAGTTATAAGGGCTAGTTAGAAAATAGACTAAGCTAAGCCCAAACTTTTATAATTAATAAATCTGTGCTATTATTTGAAGACTGATGGTCTCAATGAGAAAGCTTACTACACCCAATTGCACCCAGGAATTGGTTCATATTAGGCAAACTGACAGTGTACAATCAAGTTAGGAGCAACTTCCTTGTAGCTTATACAAGCTAAAAATACCTTTTGTACAATCCTAGCACAGCGAATTTATCCTCTACACATAACATTCACCTTCACAAAGGCAGTCCCGTCATCTGGTATTCAAGAATGTAAAGATCAATGTGGAGATTTGAACTGCTTTTCTCTGTTTGTAAGCAAATTCCTCCAAGGTGTAATTAGAAAGAAGAGAAAGAAGCTTGATAAAAATAAAATGACACCTGGTGTAATATCATAAGAAATTCAAACCTTTTACAGGAAAAAGTACCTTTTTCCTTTCCAGTAAAACACTGGTGTAAATATACTGGAATGGTTTGTTCAGTGATTACATTGCAGTGTGAGCAACAAACAATATGTGTCTTGACTTCTTTGCTAGGACTGTGACCAAGGCAGTAAATATCTTTTTCTGAATGAATCCTATTAACAATGTTGAGATTTTATTTACTCTCTCATGGTAATGTACTGGTCCTTGGTGAGTTGGTACCTGTTGTACAACAGTTTCCTCCAAGATTGAAACATTCCACTCTGAAGGGAAACACCTCAAGCTGGAAAGCAAACAACTCAAGAGAACCCCAAAAGTCCCTGAAACTGACCAGATTTACTAGGCTCCTCCCTGCCATAGTAAGCAATAAAAGCTGAGAGTCCCTCTCAGTGGACGGGAACTGAGCAGCAAGGAAGACTTTCAGGAGAGCCAACCTCAGACCAACTGCCTGGAAGAAGCAGATACCAGACAGCTGCTTGGAGGATGTTTAGACCAATCGAGTCACTTGGAAAGGACACTCTGTAGCCTGTTGAGCTGTCTGTAGGCTGTGCAGTGTTTCCAGGTTCTCAGCTTTTGTGAGCTGTCACCCATGCTGATGGTGGGCTATGATGACGCACCTGTCTTTGAGTCATTTCTGCTCTTGTAACCAACCCCTCACCCATACTCCTGTAAGTAACCCCAGTAAAACTCATTGGTTTACTGATTTGGACTTTTGAGGTATCTGTACTTTGGTCTCTCCTGGGTTCCCTAACTGAGGAGAGTAGACATATTGCTTCATTTCTCTATGAAAAGTTTTGTCAAACAACAGTACCTCCTTGTTGTTGGGGATTCTGCCCTGCTCAGTTCCCACAATCGTTAAGTCCCAAGAAATCACACAGAGGTCAACATTAGTTATAAACTGATTGAACCATTAGCTCAGGCTTCTTATTAACTCTTACAACTTATAATAGCCCATTATTCTTGTCTGTGTTAGCCACGTGGCTTGGTACCATATTCAGCGAGGCAGTCATACCTTGCTTCTTTTGTGGCTGGGTCAGGATTGCAGAGGAATGGTCTTTCTTCTTCCCATAATTCTCCTGTTCTCATTGACCTGCCTCTACTTCCTGCCTGGCTACTGGCCAATCAGCATTTATTTAAAATATACTTGACAGAATACAGACCATTGTTCTTCACCACCTCCTGAATTTTATAAATGTAAAATTCTTTTTATCCTTTGTAATTAGTGAGTATATTGTGAGGAGCCATTTTCAAGGGCAATTATATTTTGATTTCTATTATTGACCCTGAAGGACAATTTTTCAGAAGATAAATGTACTAATCAGGATGAACTCGGTTATGCTGAGAGGATCTGCATAACCTTGTGCTTTGCTGAGGGAAACTGAGATGTGTGTGATTAGTTCACAACACTCCAACCCTGTCTTCCAACTCCTGAACCCAGTTGGGGGTGAGCAGGTCCACCCTCCCCCACAAAGAATGTTGAGTTACATTCTTACTGGTCACATCACAACCAGCTACAGAACCTTGAATGCTGTGGCTAGGGCAACCTCCGACTCAGTATCACTTGTGAGGCTTGCCTCCTTTGTGTTAGCTGTGCGGTTAAGGCCTGGTGTCTTACAGTGACTAGGACAGTCTGTCTGATTTTGGTATCCTGGATCTTTAGCCACTTACTGTGCCTTAGAGGGACTTATCTAAGGAAGTAGTCCTATAACTCCACGGGGTTTCCCACAGAGGATCCTGGTGAACTGCGAACACTTGATTATTCACCAATCAGTTCCCGACGCTGCCCATTCAATTGGCTTTATACTTTGACTGACCCTGATACCCCAATAAACTCTCTTTATGAAGAAAAGCTATTCTGAGCTTTTCATCCTGTGACCGGATAGGTTTCTGATCTTGAACCAACTTGTGGATTTTACATTTCCTGGAGTAAGTGGTTCTCCGGACATCGGGGTCCGGCACCCAACACAGGTAATCCAGGCAGAGATTCCATGTGGCAACCAGGACCGTGTGGGATGGAGACGAAGTCTGAAGCTTCCAGACAGTGTAGAAAAAGGAAACAGCAGGATGAAGGAGGCGCGGAGACGGAGTCTGAAGCCTTGAGACATGGTGGAAAACTGAAACGCCAGGATGAAGGTAGAACGGATTGGGAGTTTGAAGAGCCCAGCAAGGCTCGGAAGAGGACAGCTCAGGAAGAGGGAGATCTATGGCTTCAAAGCCAACAGCCAGTCAAAGAGCTGCCACAGAAACCCCAGGAAGAGAGTCCGAAACAACTAAAGCCTCTACAGTGGGCCAAAGGTCCACAGGAGCAGGGTGCAACTGAGAGAAAGTCAGCTGATGGTGGCAAGGGTCATAAGCGGCCCTATTGTGTCATGGAGGAATATGCCAAAGACCATCAAAGGGAAAAGTACCGAAAGTTACAACGGCGCCTTCAACACAATGATGACACAAACTCTGACCCACCCAGGGCTGACACAGCCCTCCTGGATACTTTGAACATCAAAGGTGAAGGGGAAGAGCAGAGTCATGGATCCAGTCCAACTCAGTGTGATCCTAAACAATCTGTTGTTGTTGCCACACGAGAATGTCTGTCACCAGACAAAAGAGTAAAGGTGTCTACAGAGGAATCATCTGATTCACAGAAGAAAGAGGGAGCAACCCTTGAAGAAAGAAGGGGACAGCACTTGGAGTCTGACTTGCAAGGAGCACAGTCTCAATTCCTGTATAGTGGCAGCAGCAGATTACTCCCCAACAAGATGCCCATATTTACAACAAAGAAAGAGCCTGTTGCAGGCCAAGGAAAGGGCAGAGGTACCGATGAAGTCCTTGATGTGACCAAGGACATGGAAAAAGAAATCAAGAAGGCACTAGGTCCAGGACCCCAAGAGGAAATCCTTAGTAGTGGATTCAAATTACAAATTACTAGAGGAGATATCCAGACACTAGAGACTGGTCAGTGGCTTAATGATGAAGTAATTAATTTTTACACGAATCTTCTGGTTCAGCGAAATGACAGAGAAGGCTACCCTGCTCTTCATGCGTTTAGCACTTTTTTCTACCCTAAGCTAAAACATGGTGGCTACAGTGCTGTCAAAAGATGGACTAGAAGAATGAATCTATTTGAAAAGGAAATCATTTTAGTGCCTATTCACCAGGAGGTACATTGGAGTCTAATAGTAATCGACCTAAGGAAATGCAGCATTATGTATTATGACTCAATGGGACACACAGGGCAGAGCATTTGTGAGACCATCTTTCAATATTTACAAAATGAGAGCAAGACTCGAAGGAACATTGAGTTGGACCCTTTGGAATGGAAGCAATACAGCATGACATCAGCGGAGATTCCTCAACAGCTAAACGGGAGCGACTGTGGCGTGTTTACCTGTAAATATGCAGATTACGTTTCTAGAGACCAACCTGTCACCTTTTCTCAGCAGCACATGCCCCTCTTTAGGAAGAGGATGGTATGGGAGATCCTGCACAGTCACTTAATATAACAACATCCTCCTGGTTGCTATGGAACCCTGCACTTTTACATCGATGCTTCTAGATACTTCATTCAAGGTGGAAAATGTTTAAAACAGATACTGAGCTGTCCAACACAACAAAGCCCACTCTCTTCAATGTAGTACTAACTAGGGGAGTCCTGCCCAGTGCCGTCTATAGGATGCGTGTAACCGCTGCAAGCTTAGAAAGTGTTGTTCAACCCATTTAAGAACACATGTCCAAAAATACGGTTTCAATGCTGAATTTAGTTTATCAATTTTTTTTGTCTTCTTGCCTCCCTCCATAGTTGTTTGTTTGCAATCCTTGAAAGTTGTCATTTTCCAATATCCTATAGCTATCAACTCTATTCCTTGTGTGCACTGTTTATCCCTGAAAGGAATGCCCATTACAGTGTTATTCCCGCTGAAGATCAGGAGGGACATCAACAAGAGGAGGCAGGCAGTGTTGACTAGCCTCTCTAATGCTGGAGCTGGATCAGTTAAATTGAAGTTGGTGTGTTTTTATGTATTTTTAAAGTTTGAAAATAGTACAAGAAAGGAAAATGAATTGTACAGACTAATTCTTTTCTGACCCATCATACTCTACTAGATGTCCCTAGATTGTAGACATATGTGACCATGGATGTGGCCAAGCTACTGGCTGCCTGTCTGGAGTCATGTAGACCTGTGTGGTCGTAGGATTTGGTCAAACATCTGCCTGCCAGTCTAGGACTCATGTAGGATGTGGCCTATCTACTTGCTGCCATTCCAGAACTCATGTTGACCTGTGTGGTCATAGGATGTGGCCAATCTGCTGCCTCCTGTCCAGGACTGTAAAGACAAGAATTTAAAAACAAAGTCTTTCACAGAATAAGGGAGACCCACCTTAGTTTTAAAAGTTGATTAGAAATGACTGTAATGGTAAATATCCGTTTTTATCTCAGGTTCATTAAATCCAAACCTCAGCTTTGCTAGGTCTATATTTAATTATTTAAAAAGTTTATTTGATTTAAAGTTATGCTTTTTAAATGTAATTTGTTAGATTAATATTGCTATATCCCATTCCCACTGTGGAAGTGGGGATTTCATGTTTAGTTTTGATATTGACAATGATACAATCATCCATTTTATGTATGATAAACTTGTATTTAACTTTTCTGTTTATTATGTTGCAGTTGTGTTTATACAATTTTTATGTAATAAAGGTTAAAGTTATTAAAAATAAAAAGTATAATATAAATTGCCATTCTTAATGTTTTTCTTTCATCCTGAAGAATTTCCCTCAAATTTAAACTCATAAATATGGGTATATATGTCAGCAGATTTTAAGAGTTCCATCTAATTCATAGAATAAATGAGGCAGAACCTTGTCAGAAAATGTATGTCACTGGTGGGTGAGGGTTTGAGTGTGTATTGTCTCCCCACTTTCCTGTTATCTCTCTCTGATCCCAGGGTATGAATGAGAATGTGGTCAGCTGGTTTCCTGCCTCTGCTCTCAGCCTTCCCCCGTCTCTTGCCATGACTTCCCTGTCATGATAGGAGCTGCCTCTCTAGAACCATAAACCAAATAAAAAGTTTTAAGTTGTTTTTATAATCTGTTCTAGCACAGCGAGAAACAAGTACCTGATATACCCATCTTCTTAGTCTTCTAGTAAGTGTTCATTTGCCCTGTCTTCTTCAAGAGTCTGCTAGCCTTGTCCTTCCATATCATACAGAACTGCATTGTAGCCAGTGCAGTAGTAATACCACTTGACCCTACAACCTAGTTTACATAGATATGGATTGGCATAAGGTATGGATGGCTATATGACCTCTGAGTTATTGATAGATCTTTTCCTATCCAAATGATTCAATTATAATTCTTTCCTGAGTTAGAAAGAATTAGCATAACAGTATAACCATTATTTTAGATATTTGACAGAAATACTCTCAATGAGAAAATTAAATGATGTGACTTTCATTTTCACCAGGGCTGAGTATCCGGTTCCAGACTGTGGTGGGGTGACTGAGAATGCCCCCATAGTCTCATGTATTTGGATACTCACTCCCCAGTTGGTGGAATTATTTGGGAAGGATTAGGAGGTGTGGCCTTGTTGGAGATGTGTCACTGAGGAAGGCCTTTGAGGTTTAAAAACCCATGCCATGCCCACTTAGCACTCTCTCCTCCCTCCCCCTCTTTTTCTTTCTCTACCCCTTTTTCTCCCCACTCCCCTGCCTTGTTCATCAGATATAAGCTCCCAGCCACTGCTCCAGTGCCATGCCTACTGACATGCTCCATGCCATGATGGTCATGGACTCTAACCCTCTGGACCTATGAGCTACAAATTAAATGTTTTCTTTTATAAGTTGTCTTGGTCATGCTGTTTGTCACAGAAATAGAGAAGTAACAAGGATAGAAGTTTGTACTGGGAGTGGGGCTAGAGCTGTGACAGGCCTGACCATGCTGCTTGGGGGAGAAATGCAAAAAGAAAGGCTTTGGAACTTTGGATGAGAGGAAAGCAGTTGAATACTGCAAGTGGGGCTTCATGGGTCATTCTAGTAGGAGCCAGGGTTGCAAATGGGAACGATATTAGCAACTGAGCAAGATACCATTCTTGTGATATTTTGATAAAGAATGTGACTGCTTCTTGCTCTTGTCCTAAGAATCTGTGTCAGGATAAACTGAAAGGTTTTGCACTACTTTCCTTAGCAAAGGAAATTTCAGGAGCCTAATATTGAGCCTGTCACTTGGTTTTAGTAATGACTTTGATGCAGTTCTGTAATGCAAAGGAGCAAGTGGGGGGAGACGAATTACAGAACATATAGTGTAAGGAGAAAAGGAGCAGCAGGACATTAAGGTCCATGAGGAGTCGCATCAAAGACCCCCAGTCATGAATGCAATAAATAATGTTGTGGGACAATAGTCTTGTATTGTTTTAATAAAACACTTATTGGCCAGTAGCCATGCAGGAAGTATAGGTTGGGTGACCAGGCAGGAAGTAAAGGTTGGCAATGAGAACAGGAGAATTCTGGGAAGAGGAAAGACAAAGTCTGCAGTCATCATCAGAGAGGAAGCCAGACACAGAGAAAGCAGGATGAGAATGCCTCGCTGATAAAAGCTACCAAGCCATGTGGCTAACACAGGCACATGTTATGGGCTAATGACAGAAACCTCTGGCAACACAATTGTACATTATTAAAATTCCAACATTTTGGGGTGGCACATGGCAATGACCTGAGAGGCTTGCAGTCCTCCCTTTTAAACTGGGTTAGGGGAATTTCAGAGAGGAAAGATTAGACTATGGGCTGATTAGTGGGTTTAAACAAAAATTTTAGGGATTATTTTAGGATTGTTTAGTGACTCAGTGTTTAGGGGCTATTAGAAACCTGTTGTGACTCTGGTCTGGCTCCCTGGCCCTCTTACAATATATTAAAGTTGGAGTCAAGACTCATGCTGAGAGAAATCAGGAGAGGCATGATTCAGAATGGAATAGAGAGTGATGTCCTCAGGGCACAATCCTAAGCTTCCAACTGTACAAAAAAAATGCCTAAGGAATTAATGGAAATTTCATACAACAAAGAAAAGCAACAAATCAATCTTACACAAATAAAATTCAAAAAAAGAGAGGTTCAGGTTCTGCCCCAAGGAAACAGACATCAGCCCCAGGCTTGTGACTTTCTAGTCATGAAGGATTTAAGAGTAACAGCATTGTAGAATATTCTGCAGAAGTTAAGGAAAGCCGCTAAGGCCAGGCCCGTACCAGGGAAATCCTTGCATGGAGGCCTGGAAAGGCCATTCCATAAAGCTCTAAAAGGGAGCCTTAATTGTGTTGGAGTCCCCACAGTGTTGGAGATGCCAGAGCTGTGGGATATCTCCTAAGGACAGCTTCAGACAGGGGTAGAAGCAGCCCGAGAGAGAGCAGTGTGTTGCAGTCAGCAAAGCTGGATGCATGGAGTCATCTAAGTCCTTTGACATCAGACATAGATAGAAGTGCAGGATTTAGGGTTCCCCCTATTGGGTTCCAGTGTTGCTTTGGTCCTGTATTTTCTCACTGTGCCTTATTACTGCCTTTTGGTATTGTGCATCTTTTTGTGCCAATGTAGGTTGGAAGTATGTAGTTTGCTTTTTGCTTTTAAACAGTCTTGAGACTGAAATACGATGTGGACTTTTGAAGTTGTACTAAGCACTTTGATATTATGATATGGTCATACGATGGGGGACAGAGAGTAGAATGTGATAGTTTGAGTGAGAATGATCTCCATATGCTCATATCTTTGACTGTTTGGTCCCCATTTGGTGGAAATGTTTGGGAAAGATCAGAAGGTGTGACCTAGTTGGAGGAGGTATGTCACTGGGATCAGGCTTTGAAGTTTCAAAAGCCCATGTCATTCTTAGTTAACTCTCTCTGCCTCATGCTTGTGGGCCAAATGTGTTCTCTCAGCTATTTCTCCTGTGCAATTCCTTCCTTCCCGCTGCCATGCTCCCTGCCATGATGATCATGCACTCTACTCCTCTAGAACTATGAGTCCCAAATTAATGTTTTCTTTTTTAAGTTTGCTTGCTCATGTCTTTATCACAGCAATAGGAAAGCAACAAAGACACAGTCCATACCTTCCCTCCCATCCAAACACATCATTTGCCCCAAAGCAAAATAAACAGTTCCATTCAATAAAAAGACAAAAAGAAAAGGACAAGACAGAACACACCCTGGTAACCGATGGTAGGCAAATGCTCTGATACTGGGAGCTATTCCTAGCTTTAGAGACACTTAGACCATGGTACAGAGGTGTTTAACATAGACAACATGTTTATTAGTCAAGAAGGCTAGAGAAACAGAGCTAACAGGAGGAATCTATGTATTTTATACCTATATATCTATATTTTCTATATAGGATTTATTAGCGTGCCTTACAGACTGTGGGCCTGACAGTCCAACAATGACTGTCTACTAACAGATGGTCCAAGAATCCAGTTCAGTCCACAAGGCTGAGTGTCTCAGCTGGTCTTCAGTATAGGCTGGAATCCTGAAGAAGTAGGAATGGATTTGCCAGCCAGAATGAGGATAAGCAGGTGAAAAGCAAAGAGCCCTTTTCCCATGTCCTTCCCATAGGATTCACCAGAAGGTATAGCCCAGATGAAAGGTGGATCTTCCCACCTCTAACTATTCAGATTATAGATGGTTTTTCATACTTCAAGTGACTTAAGTAAGAAGAATCCTTCACAGGTGAGCCCAGCCCCTTGAGTTTTAGTTAATTCTAGATGTAGTCAAGTAAGCACCAAGACTAGCCATCACAGCGTGGCACTTTGCTGAGGTGAGAGATTTGCCAACTAGAATTTGTGAGGCAGAAGACCAAAAAGAAGACAGACAGTCAGGTAACTGCCAAAATTTGTATAGGTGTCCATTTGAGTGTGTGACTCAGTACTAGACTGTGCTTGTCTAGGAAGAGAACGCACAAGCCCAGAAAAGAGCCATGGCCAGGGAAAGAACAACTCCAGGGAGGCTGTGAGTCAATTAGCGATCAAAGTTTCATAGGTTTGGGGGTGTCTGAATTCTGTCTGCATACGGTAGGAAGATCTCATGGATTCTCAGGCAATTGCTAGGGAACTTTGAATGTTCTTAGGTTTAGGTCTAAGTAAAAGAGCTAAGTCCACCGCTGTAGTATCCTACAACCTATTAGCAAAGCTTCAAAGTTTCAGATGGATCAAGTTAATCTTATGTAAATTGTGTGCCAGGACAAAACTCAGTTCTCTTTAAAGGACCATTTATAAACCTTCCCATAGTATAATTTACCATGCTCAACATTCATGAAAAAAATCAAGCATAAAGTGTGACCTATAGCAGATGAAAATTCCACTAACAGAGGCAATCTTAGAAATAACAGATGAGATAATAGAATTAACAGATAAGGACTTTTATAGTACGTATTACAAATGCTATATAAGGATTAAGAATGGGCTAGTACTATTCCTTGGAATTGAAGTATCCCCCTATCCCCACCAAAGACCTATGTATTGAAAGCTTGGTCTCCAAATGGTCCTGGTAAGAGGTGATTGGGTCAGTGACGACTAGCTTCATCAATGGTCAATTCATGAGTATGTCTTGAAAGGTGTATCTAATTCTGTTCCCACTTCCTGGCTGGTCTCTTTGAGGAGTATTGGTGTTGACTCTTTATTGATATTTGGCTAGAATTCTGTTCTAAATCCATCTGGCCCTGGGTGTTATTTTTTTTTTTTTTTGGTTGAGAGACAATTAATGACTACTTATTTTTCCTTAGGGGTTATACAACTATTTAAAATGTTTATCTGATCTCAATTTAAATTTGGTAGGTGGTATCTTTTGGGAAAATTGTCCATTTCTTTTAGATTTTCCAATTTTGTGGAGTTCAGGCTTTTCAAAATGTCCTCATGATTCTTTGGATTTTCTCTGTGTCTTTTGTTATGTCCCCTTTTCATTTCTGATTTTGTTAATTTGGATATTCTCTCTCCATCTTTTAGTTAGTTTGGATAAGGGTTTGTCTATCATATTTACTTTTTTAGCTGATTTTTTATTTTTATTTTTATTGCTTTATAAATAATATCATTCAAAATTTCTATTTCCTCTCTCTCCCACTTCCCACCTGTTCTCTCTCCCCCTCCAGTCCTAAGGGAAGGCAGGGTACCCTGCCCTGTGGGACGTCCAAGGCCCTCCCCCTCCATCCAGACCTAAGAAGGTATGCATCCAAATAGACTAGGATCCCAAAAAGCCAGTATATGCAGTAGAGACAAATTCCAGTGCCATCATCATTGGCTTCTCAGTCAGCCCCCATTGTCAGCCACATTCAGAGGGTCCAGTTTGATTCCATGCTCATTCACTTCCAGTCCCGCTGGTTTTGGTGAGCTCCCATTAGATCAGGCACACTGTCGCAGTGGGTGGACCAACCCCTCTCGGTCCTGACTTCCTTGCTCATATTCTCCCTCCTTCTGCCCTTCAACTGGAAGTTTGGAGCTCAGTCCAGTGCTCCAATGTGGGTCTCTGTCTCTATCTCCATCTGTCACTGGACGAAGGTTCTATGGTGATATTCAAGATAGTCATCAGTCTGACTAAGGGACAAGGCCAGTTCAGGTACCCTCTCCCCTACTGCCCAAGGACCTAGCTGGGGAAATCCCCGTGGACACCTGGGAACCCCTCTAGAGTCAAGTCTCTTGCCAACCCTAAAATGGCTCCCTTAATTAAGATACCTTCTTCCCCGCTTCCATATCTGACCTTCCTCCATCTCAACCATTCCACTCCCCTAAGCTCTCCCAAATACTCCCCTTCTCCCTTCTCTCTCCCCATCCCTCACCCCCATGCTCCCAACTTTTGCCTGGCAATCTTGTCTGCTTCCAATTTCCAGGAGGACCAATATATGGTTTTCTTTGGGTTCACCTTATTATTTAGCTTCTCTAGGATCGTGAACTATAGGGTCAATGTTATTTATTCATGGCTAGAATCCACTAATGAGTGAGTACATACATCTACACATTAGAGTACTACTCAGTGGTAAAAAACAATGACATCTTGAATTTTGCATGCAAATAGAAAACACTATCCTGAGTGAGATAACCCAGACCCAAAAATATAAATATGGTTTATTTTCTAAAAAAAAAAAAAACCCAACTCTTTGTCTCATCGATTCTTTGTATTGTTCTCTTTGTTTCTATTTTGTTGATTTCAGTCCTCAGTTTTATTATTTACTGACATCTTATCTTTTTTGTGAGCTTGCCTCTTTTTGTTTAGAGCTTTCAGGTGTGCTGTTAAGTTGCTAGTATGAGATTTCTCCACTTTTTAAATGCAAGCACTTTAACCTGTGAACTTTGCCCTTAGCGCCACTCTCCTTAAGTCCCATAAATTTGGATGTGCTGTGTATTCATCTTTAATTTGTTTCTGTCTTGACCCATTTTTCATTCAGCATAGAGTTGTTTAGTTTCCATGAGTCTGTAAGTTTTCTGTTGTTTCTATCATTAAAAACCAGCTTTACCTGGGGTCATCCTTGTGGGTTCCTGGGAATTTCCCTAGCGCTAGGTTTCTCCCTAACCCCAGAATGGTTCCCTCTATCAAGCTATCTTTTCCATTGCTCTCCCTCTGTCCTCCCCCAATTCGACCATCCAGTTCCTCATGTACTCATCCCCCATCCCCTCTCCTGTACTTCCCCCTCCCCCAAGTTAACCCAACAGATCTCTTCTATTCCCAGGGCAATCTATGCTTTCTTCTTAGGGTCCTCCTTACTACTTAGCTTCTCTTAGGGTCCTCCTTATAAGTAGCTTCTCTGGGGCTGGGGATTGTAGCCTGGTAATCCTTTGCTTTAAATCCAGTATCCACTTCTGAGTGAATACATACGGATAGACTCCTAGCAATAGTGGAGAAGGTGCCTGAACTGGCCTTCTGCTGTAATCACATTGGTGACTACCCTAACTGTCATCATAGACCCTTCATCCAGTAACTAATGGAAGCAGATGCAGAGATCCACAGCCAAACACCAAACCTAGCTCCAGGACTCCAGTAGAAGAGAGGGAGGGGGATTATATGAGCAAGGGAAGAGGTCAAGATCATGACAGGGAAAGCCACAGAGACAGCTGACCTGAGTTCATGAGAGCTCACAAAATCTAGACCAGCAGCTGGGGAGTCTGCATGTAAAGCGCGAAACAATCCCACACCAGTTTGGATTCAAAAGGTTATTTATTTGAGGGGGAAAAAACTTAGAGAACACCGTCCTAAAACAGCTAGGAAAGGAGTCTAGCCGCTGGAGCAAGAGAGCAAGCAGAGTGCTGCTGCTCTGAAAGAGAAAGAGGCCACGCCCCAGTGGGTTGGTATCTCAACGGCTATCGGCTGAAGGAGCTCCCACAGCAAGCATGAGATTGAACTGGCCCTCTGCATGTGGGCGACTGTTGTGTATGCTGGTGTGTTTGTGGGACATCTGGCAGTGGAACATGGGTTTATCCCTGGTGTATGAGCTGGCTTCTTGGAACCCATTCTCCATGGTGGGATGCCTTGCTTAGCCTTGATGAACTGGGGAGAGGCTTGTTCCTGTCTTAACCTGACTGTCAGGCTTTGTGGATTCCCCACGGGAGGCCTTACAGTTTCTGATGAGTGGATGAAGTGGTGGGTTGGGGGAAAGTGGAAGGCAGAGTAGTGATTGGGAGGAATTATGGTTTCTATGTCAAATTAATAAAAAAATTAAGAAAAGGTTAGTTATGCAATTACACAGAAAAAAGTCCATCTTTAATCTCTGGTAGTCTGATAGGATAAAGGAGATTGCTTCAATTTTCGTGTATCTGTTGAGACTTGCTTTGTGACCGTGCATGTGGTCAATTTTGGAGAACCTTCCATGAGGGGCTGAGAAGAAGAAAATATTCCTTTCTGTTTGAGTCAAATGTTCTGTAGATATCTGTTAGTTCCATTTGGTTCATAATGTCTGTTAGCACTAGTATTTCTCTGTTTAGTTTTTGTCTGGACTAGTATTTCTTAGTTTTTGTCTGGATGACTCTGTCTGTCCGTCTGTGGTGAGAGTGGGTTACTGAATCACTTTATCGATGTGTGAGGGTCAATGTGTGATTTAAATAGTAATGCCTTGCCGGGCGGTGGTGGCGCACGCCTTTAATCCCAGCACTCAGGAGGCAGAGGCAGGCGGATCTCTGAGTTCGAGGCCAGCCTGGTCTACAAGAGCTCGTTCCAGGACAGGCTCTAGAAACTACAGGGAAACCCTGTCTCGAAAAAAAACCAAAAAAAAAAAAAATAGTAATACCTTTTTAAAAAAACAAAACAAAACACGGGTACCATTCATTGTGTTTGGGGCCTAGATGCTAAGAACTGAGAGATCATCTTGGTGTCTTTTTCCTTTAATGAGTATGAAGCGTCCTTCCCCATATTTTTAAATTAAATGTGTTTTGAAGTCTATTATGTTAGATATTAGAATGACTACATCAGCTTGCTTCTCTGGTCCATTTAGTTGGAAAACCTTTTTTCAACCCTTTTCTTTGAGGTAATAACAATCTTTGATGTTGAGGTGTGTTTCTTGTATGTTGGAGCCGAAGAACGAATCCTGTTTCTTGTCCATTTTATCAGTCTTTGTCTTTTTATTAGGGAATTGAAACCATTGATATTAAGAGATACCAATGACCAGTGATCGTTAATTCCTGTGTTATTTTATTGTTGTTTTGTTGTTTGTAGTTGTTGGAGGTAATGGTGCTGATGAGGTGTGTGTGTGTGTGTGTGTGTGTGTGTGTGTGTGCTTCCCTTCCTTTGGTGTTGCTGGTGTGAGACGAGATTATTTTTTGTGTTTTCATGGGTATATTTAACCTCTTTTCATTGGAGTTTTCCTTCTAGCACCTTTTATAGGGTTGGGTTTGTAGATAAATATTGTTTAAATTTGACTTTATCATCCAATATCTTGTTTTTTTTTCCATCTATGGTGATTGAAAGTTTTACTGGGTATAGTAGTCTGGGCTGGCATCCATAGTCTCTTCGTCTTTAGCACATCTCTCCAGGCCCTTCTGGCTCTTAGAGTCTCCATTAAGAAGTTGAGTATAATTCTAATAGGTCTGCCTTTATGTGTTACTTGGTCTTTTTGCCTTACAGCTTTTAATTTTTTAATCTTTCTTTGTTCTATATGTTTAGAGTTTTGATTATTATGGTATAACAGGACTTTCTTTTCTGGTCCAATCTGGTTGGTATTCTGCATGTTCTGCATGTATGTATGGTGTTCTATATGCTTCTTATGAGTTCCTTTGGGTAGGAATATTTCTTCTGTGATTTTGTTGAAACTATTTTCTCAGCCTTTCATCTGGGATTTGTCTCATTTTTCTAATTCTATTATTCTTAGGCTTGATCTTTTCATAGTGTTTCAGATTTCTTGGATGTCTTGTGTCAGGATTTTTTGATTTAATAATTTCTTTATTTCCATTTTCTTTGTATGCATTTTAATGTATCTATATAATGATATTTTATTTGCATTTTAATAAATATAGCTTGCTTGAAGATCAGAATGTAAGCTAGCCAAACTAGTCTGCCATACAGACTAGGCAGTGGTGGCACATACCTTTAATCTCAGTAGCCATAATAGTTAGCCATAGAGGCCCAGCAGTGATGGTGCACACCTTTAATTCCAGCACTACAGAGGAATATAAAGTGGGATGAGACAGAAATTTACTCTCTTTTTAGTCTGAAGATTTTGTAGTGGTAATTGCTCTCTAGTGGCTTGGCTGCTTTGCTTTTATGATCTTCAAATTGAACTAAAAAATCTGTCTATAGGTTTTTGTTATTCATGCTCCATCTGGCTTCCAACTTTTGAGGTACAAATTCATAAAAAAAATTGTCTGTGGCTTTACAGCCACCAACAGGGCCAGAGTTACACGTGACCAAAGTCAGCACCCCATCAGCTAGGTTTTCCTTTCTTTTTTTCCTTGTGGGCTTTCACTGAACCCCACTGTCAAGCTGCTTCCCAGCTTGAAATCCAGTAAGGATTTTACTGTTCTATGCAGCAGCAATGAGCCTCCCATCCTTAACATCTTCGGTGGCAGATTTAATGAGAAAACTGGGAATCTTAAAGGGATGAATTAGTTAAAAGGGAGAGTATTTTTCCCATGTTAAAAAATGAAAGACATAATTATGATAGACAAAGTTAGGTCTCTGTACAATTTTTGTAATACATGATTTAAAAATGGAACAATTAAGTGAGTAATAACCCAACATAACCAGGATTGACGTATTGTTAGTTGTTTTTGATAATACTTGGTTTATCTCTTAAAAAGTTTTTTGGTTTGATTGCCAAGATACAGGGCTTAGAAAAATTTAATGAAACAGATCATAGAGATATTCAGATCCAGATAGAGGACTTTAATGGAGAACCAATTAGCATTGCATTATAAGCCTAAGGTTTTCAAACAACCAACCTTAATATATCCAGTAACCTTATAGGAATGACTGCCAAATGATTGATATTCCCAAGGCTGTGCAAAAGTTAAATGGACTCCCGTGGAAACATTGAATTTAAGGAGATTCAAGGAGGTAATAGTCTCTTATGGCATGTATTCATCTTTTGTTAAGCAAAGACTAAACTCGTGGTCAGTTTATCAAATAACTATCCCTAAAGACTTTGTTGAAGCTGTTTTAGAGCCTGGTCCACAATTGCAAAGGAGTACTTGCTTCAGAGAAAAGGCGGCAACTATTGAAGAACTGTAAAGCTAGAGGTAGGAAAATATCCCAAGATCAACTTCTGGGAGAGAAGGAGATTATGCTACTGTAGAAAGGCAAGCTGTATATGATGACTACATCCTGGCTTTAGGCTATGCAGAAGCTTTGAATGCTTGGGAAAGAATTGGAGTAATAGGAAAGAAAATTGAGTCATTTACTAAAGATATACAGGTCCCAAAGAAACATTTTATAGATATATTACAAAGATTGACTTAAGCAATAAATAGAATGATACCAAATTCAGAAGCTAGAGAAATGATAATGAATCTCTGGCTTTTGAAAATGACAATTCTTAATGCAAAAGGATAATTGGGACATTAAAGCCAAGGTTAGTACCCTTGGAGGAATGAATTCAAGATATAATCAATTTTGAATCTCATGGCCATGATGATGCTTGGATGGGAAAGGTGATTTCTAGAGGTTTGAGAAAAAATTGAAATTGTGACAATGAAGGTCACCTTAAAAGGGACTGTAAACATGTTGTTTCTAAGCATAATTCATTCAGAATTGCCCTCCCTTCTGGATTTTGCAGAGGTGTGGCAAAGGCAGGCATTGGACTAATGCATGTAGATCAATAAGAGATATTCGATATAACCTTTTTCCATGGGAAAACTCCTTGAGGGGCCTCTCACAGGCTCTGATGCCAAATCCAGCTTAGTCTTTTCCTGCCATCATGAGGAAACTCCTTCTAAGAACAATTAAAGAACCTATTTCTTATTGTAAGAAACCACACTGCTATTGATAATAGAAGCTATAGGAGAAAGAACAAAAATTTCAGGAGAAACCATAAAGTGAGTATTCTGGCAAATTTCTACAAGTGAACAAAGACCAAAATTAAAAATAGGAATAAATAAACCATTAAAGGTCTGGTAGAAACAGGTGCAGGTGTAACAATAATTTCACCAGTATCTTGGATCTGAATTGGCTTTTATAGGAGGTAAATGTTCAGCCTCCTTTAGGGTATGGAACTTTATCTCAGGTAAAACAGAGAGTGAGATGGGTTGAATGTGTAGGGCCAGAGGACAGAAAGGAAAATTAAAGCCATATGTTGCTACTATAGCAACGAATTTGTGGGGGATGTGATTTCTTAAGCAATAGAAAGCTCAGATTAACATTCCTTCAATCTTAGAAACAAACCATAAATTAACATGTGTTTCTGGGAAAATATTAGAAGGTATTATAAAGAACAGTCACTGACCATTCAGCTTGTACAAGAGCAGGACACAACAGCTTCTGATCTTCCAAAGGCACCAACAGCCCTACCTTTAAAATGATTAACAGCCAAACATGTAATAATTGTGCAATGACCTTTATCAACAAAGAAACTGAAGGCTTTAGAACAGCTAGTACAAGAGCAACTAAGTGTTCAACGTATTGAAGAATCAACTAACCCTTGGCATTCTTCTGTATTTGTCAGTTAAAAAAATCTAGAAAATGGTGAATGGTAACAGATTTAAGAGCTGTTAATAAGGTGATTCAGCTAGTAAGCTCTCTACAGTCTGGCATTTCTTTGCCTTCCCTATTGCTTAACAGATGGCCTTTTATAATTATTGATTTAAAAGATTGCTTCTTCACTATGCCTTTACAAGAAAATGAGGGAAAATTTACCTTCACGATGCCTACTTATAGTAATTCTTGAGAAGCCTGTTAAGAGATATCAATAGAAGGTTCTCCCACAGAAAATGTTAAATAGCCTCACCCTGTGCAATATTTTGTATAGCTACTGCTGGAAATAATACATAAGCAATTTCCTGAATCTATAGTTTATCACTAAATGAACAACATCTTATTAGTTGATTTAAATATAGATACTTTAAAAAGAATGTTAGAAGAAATATAGAAAAATTTTGCCTTGTTGGGGATTGCTCCTGAAAAATACAAAGAAGAGATTCTATTAATTATTTAGCCTATAAAATGTGTTTACAGAAAATTAAACTCCAAAAGGTGCAAATTAGGAAAGATCGATTGCAGACTCTTAATGACTTCCAAAGATAGCAATCCATTATATGGTCCCCTATTGGGATACAACCTAATGAACTGACTAATTTAAACAAGACCTTAGATGGTAACAAAGACTTAAATAGTTTTAGGAAATTATCATCTGAAAGTGAGAGAGAATTAATTTGATTGAAGAGAAATCACAGAAGGTACATGTGGATCATGTAGAAGATTGGAATATTAACCACACTCTGGTAATGTTACTCTTCAAGCATTTCCCTACAGGAATTTTAATGCAGGGGGAAGATATTGTCTTAGAATGGGTCTTTTTATTTCATAAACTGAACCAATAATAATAATTAAAAAAAACTTATGTGGAAAATGTCTGAGTTAATTTTAAAAGAAAAATTGGGACTTTGTCAATTAGCAGGGAATAGATCCAGCAGAAATTATAACACCTTTTAATAATGATAAAATTGACAAATTATGGGCAGAAAGTGAACCCTGGGAAAGAGCTTATAATAATTTTTTAGAAAAGATTAACAACAAATATTCCAAAAGCAAGATAATTCAACTTATAAAGAGAACTAGATGGATCCTTCCTCACAATGTATTGGAAACACCAATAACTGGAGCCTGTACCTTCTATACTGATGCAAATAAATCTGAAAAGGTAGGTTACAAATCAGAAAATTTAAGGAAAGTGGATCAAAACCCTTACAATTCTGTCCAAAAGTAAGAATTATATGCTATTCTCATGCTACTAAGGGATTTTAAAAAACCTCTCAACATAGTTACCCATTTACATTATGCAAAATAGTTGTTTTGCATATTGAAACCACTGAATTTATGCCAGATGATACAAAATTGATTTTATTGTTTATTCATTTACAAGATACAACCAAGAATAGGCACCATCCCATATATATATATATATATATATATATATATATATATATATATATCATATATCTGATTTCTTATGGGTCTGCCAGTTCCTTTAGCACAAGGTAATACAGAAACTAATCAGTTATTGATTGGAAATGAGCTAAAGGACTCAGAATTTCATAAAGAGCATCATGCCAGTAGCAAAGGTTAAAAAAAGACTTCTATCACATGGTAACAAGTCAAAGAAATTATAGGGAAATGTCCTCCTTATTCTTTATACAACTAAATAGCACTACTTGCAGGAAGTAACCCAAAAAGGTTACTCAAAAGAATGAGATCTGGCAGATGGATGTGCTCCATTTTGCAGAATTTGGAAAATTAAAATATGTACACCACACCATTGATATCTATTTAGTTTTTCTTTTTTTTTCTTTTTTTTTTTCTTTTGGTTTTTCGAGACAGGGTTTCCCCGTAGTTTCTAGAGCCTGTCCTGGAACTAGCTCTTGTAGACCAGGCTGTCCTCGAACTCAGAGATCCGCCTGCCTCTGCCTCCCGAGTGCTGGGATTAAAGGCGTGCGCCACCACCGCCCGGCTCTATTTAGTTTTTCATTGGGCAACTGCTTTGAGTTCAGAAAAGGCTGATTTAGTAATCAACACATTTTCTAGAAGTTATGGCCATCATGGGTATAACTATAGAAATACAGACAGACAATGCTCCAGCATATGTCTCTAAGAAAATAAAAGTTTTTTTGGTTTTTATAACATAGACTGTATTGCAAGTATACCACACAATTCCATAGTCTAGGCAGTTATAGAAAAATCAAATAAAACACTAAGGAATTGTTAAATAAGCAAGAAGTATGATATATGCCCCCAGAAATAGATTGCAGAATGTTTTGTTAACTTTGAGATTTCTAATGAGAAAGGACCAACAGCTGAGAGAGACATTGGATAGTAGGAAAACTCAGGAATTAAATCATCTGGTGTACTTTAAAGATGTACTGACCTCAGAATGGAAACCAGGACATATGCTGTGTTGGGGAAGGGGTTTTGCTTTTGTTTCAACAGATGAAGAAAAGCTATGGATAACATTAAATTTTTTAAGGATTCGATTTGAACAAGAGACATGTCTTGATTAAAAGAGATGTTAGTTCATCAAGCAGTAAGGCCATTTAATCTAATCTATAAAACTAACAAATGCTTTTTTTCATTTGATCAGAAATAACTTGCCAAAAGAGAATCTCTCCAAAATTTGGGTTGGGGAAGGGTTTTGTTTTTGACGTTTTAGGAAAATAAAGGTATTCAGCTAAGGAATCTGAAGACCATTGAACAAATGATACATCTGAAGAAAAAAGACAAATCATCCAAGAAAAAAATGTTTGAGGAAAAGGTGCAAATTGGTCTATTAGTATATCTCATTTCCAAGAAGATAAAATTTCATAAATCTTCCCAATTGTTTCTGCTGTTCTCTACAGACATATAATGCAAGTGATCTTTATGGAGTCACAGTACAGTTAAAGATTAAAGCTGGTTTTGGAGTTGGGAGTGTGGCTCTCTTCTTTAAACCCAACCATACTTATTAACATAAAATTAAAAATCTCTGTCTAATGTCAAAAGAGGCACATGATATGAGACAAAAGTAAAACAAATATTTAAGGTCTATTTTATTGCTACTAATCTCATAATCTTTTGGTTTTATGTTGACTCTTTCACAGCTTTTGTTTTCTTTTAATTAATTAATTAATCATGGGACCTGAAAAATGCAGGCCCATTTCTCACCATTGTCTGGTGGTCAGAGATTTGAGAGACTAACAGGCATAATTTTCACCTTCTAACTCAGGAGGTGGTTGCCTGGCTCTTTTGAAGTTACGAAAACTCAGTGCCACCCTGACAGGTGGTCAGGATGTCAATGCAGTGCCACCCTGACAGGTGGTCAGGATGTCAATGTTCCAATACTCCTTTCATTGTAATTAGGAGATCACCTGGGAAGGAGGTGTTTTCTGCCTGTGTGACCCAGTGTACCTGAGTAAACTTGACTTGAGTCATCCTGCGACCTTGGCAACAGAATGCTGATGAACGGAAGTCTCCTGCTATAATGTTAATGAAGCTTTTGTTACCTTCTCCCCTAGCTTGCATTTCCTATCAAAGCTGTGGAAAAATCAAGGCAGGTGATTTTCAGGCTCTGAATGATCCCTGAAACTCCCTCCCAATAAAGTCTGTGGTTTCTGTCTTTATTCCCATGCCCCTACACTGTTAACAGAATATTTTTGTTGAGGCTAGTCCTCAACAATTAATTAATTAATTAATTAATTAATTAATTTCCCCATACCAATCCTAGTTCCTCCTCCGTCCTCTTCTCCATCTCCTCCCATTTCCTGCACCCCCACCTCCTGTCTTCTCCTCAGAGAAGTTAAGGCCTCCCCTGGGAAGTCAACTATGACTGTCCTATCAGGGCCAAGGTCCTCCACCACCCCTATGTGTAGGCTGAGCAAGGTATCACTACATAGAGAATGGACTCTACAAAGTCAGCTCATGTATTAGAGTTAGCTCCTGGTACAGCTGCCAGTGGCCCCATACATTGCCTAAGTCACACCATTGTCACCTGTATTGGGGACCTTATTTGGTCCCATGCAGCTTCCCCAGCTGTCCTCCATCTGGAGTCAGTGAACTCCCACTAGTTCGGGTCAGCTGATTCTGTGGGTTTCATCGCCATGGTCTTAACCCCATTGTTCATCACTCGTTCCTCTCTTTGCCTGGATTCCTGCCCAGCTGTGGATCTCTGAATCTGCTTCATCTGTTTCTGGAAGAGGATTCTAGCTTCTTTTGTGTTGTGGACTGTAGGCTGGTTATTCTTTGGTTTATATACTGACTTATAATTGAGTACATGCTATACTTGTCTTTCTGCATCTGGGTTACTTCACTCAGGATGCTTTTTATAATTTTGTCCATTTCCTTGCAAATTTAAAGATGTTTTTGATTTTTTACTGTTGAGTAGTACTCCATTGTGTAAATGTATAAAGGAGTAAGTCACAAAACAATCCCACACCAGTTTGGAATTATAATTAATAAAAGGGTTATTTATTTAAAGGGAAAAACTTACAGATCACTGTCCTAGACCACAGCCTTCTGCAAAACCAGGAAAAGAGTCTGGTAGCTAGAAGTGGGAATCTGAAGCAAGAAAGGGAGCTGTACGGCTACCCCTGCTTTTTCAAGCCAAAAAGACCATGCCCAAGTGGGCTGGTATCTTAAAGGCTATTGACTAAAGGAGTGGAAGGAGCTCCTGCAGTAAATGTACCACATTTTCTTTTTTTTTTTTTTTTTGTTTTTCGAGACAGGGTTTCTCTGCAGCTTTTTTAGAGCCTGTCCTGGAACTAGCTCTTGTAGACCAGGCTGGCTTCCAACTCACAGAGATCCGCCTGCCTCTGCCTCCCAAGTGCTGGGATTAAAGGCGTGCGCTACCACCGCCCGGCGTACCACATTTTCTTTATTCATTCTTTGATTGAAGGACATCTAGGTTGTTTCCAGGTTCTAGCTATTACAAATAATGCTTGTATGAACATACTTGTGCCAATGTCCTTGGGTTTCTTTGGGGATATCCCCAAAAGTGGTATTGCTAGGTAATGAGGTAGATTGATTCTTAATTTTCTGAGAAATTGTCCTACTGATTTCCACAGCAGCTGTACAAGATTGTACTCCCACCAGCAATTGAGAAGTGTTCCCCTTAGTTCCCCTTAATCCACATCCTCTCCAGCATAGGCTGTCATCAGTGTTTTTGATCTTAGCTGTTCTGACTGGTATAAGATGGTATCTCAGAGTTGTCTTGATTTGCATTTCTCTGATGACAATGATGTTGAGCATTTCCTCAAATGTCTGTTGGCCATTTGAGAGTCTTCTGTTGAGAATTCTCTGTTTAGATCTGCATAACATTTTTTAATTGGATTATTTGATATTTTGATGTCTAGTTTCTTGAGTTCTTTGTATATTTTGGAGATCAGCCCTTTTTAGATATGGGGTTGGTGAAGATCTTTTCCCATTCTGTAGGCAGCCGTTTTGAATTGTTGACCATGTCCTTTATTTTACAGAAGCTTCTCAGTTTCAGGAGTTTGCATTTATTGATGATTGTTCCCAGTGTCTGTCTACTGGTGTTATATTTAGGAAGTGGTCTACTGTACCATTGTGGTCAAGGGTACTTCCCACTCTCCATTCTATTAGGTTCTGTGTGGTTGGTTTTATGTTGAGGTCTTTTTGATCCATTTGAACTTGAGTTTTGTGTATGGTGATTGATATGGATCTACTTACATTCTTCTACATGTTGACATCCAGTTATGCCAGCATCATTTGTTGAAGGTGTTTTCTTTTTTTCCATTTTTATATATTTAGCTTGTTTATCAAAAATCAGAAGTTCATAGGTATGTGGTTAATTTCAGCTTCTTCAATTTGATTCCTTTGGTTTACCTGTCTGATTTTATAACAACACCAGGATTATTATTATTATTATTATTATTATTACTGTAGCTCTATAATAGAGTGTAAAGTCAGGGTCTCCAGGTTATTTAGGCTATTATGTTTTTTTTTCTCCATATAAAATTTACTATTGTTCTTTTAAGGTCTGTGAAGTATTGTATTTGTATTTTGATGGATATTGCATTCAGTCTGTAGATTGCTTTTTTTTTAGGATTGCCATTTTTAGTTTGTTAATCTTACCTATCCATGAGCATGGGAGATCTGTCCATTTTTTGATATTTTTGAGTTATTCTTGTATCTTGGCACGTTACTGAAGGCGTTTATCAGCTGTAGAAGTTCCCTGGTAGAATTTTTATGTATACTTTTTGTATACTATCATATCATCAGCAAATAGTGAAAGTTTGACTTCTTCCTTTCCAATTTGTATCCCGTTGATCTTCTTTGTCTTATTGTTCTAGCTAGGACTTTAAATACTGTATTGAATAGACATGAAGAGAGTGAACAACCTTGTCTTCTTCCTAATTTTAGTGGAATCACTTTGCATTTCTGTCCATTTAGTTTGATGTTGGCTGTTGGATTGTGGTATATTGCCTTATTATGTTTAGGAATGTTTCTTGTATCCTTATTCTCTCCAAGACTTTTATCATGAAGGGGGTGCTGGAAATTGTCAAAGGCTTTTTCAGCATCTAATGAGATGATCATGTGTTTTTTTTTTTCTGTCAGTTTGTTTATATGGTGGATTTCATTGATGGATTTTTGCTTGTTGAACCATCACTCCATCTCTGGGATGAAGCCTATTTGATCATGGTGGATGATGTTTCTGATGAGTTCTTGAATTCGGTTTGCCAGTATTTACTGAGCATTTTTGTATCAGTGTTCATGAGAGAGATTGGTCTGTAATTTTCTTTCTTAGTTGTGTCTTTGTGTAGTTTGAGTATCAGGGTAGCTGTAGCCTTTTAAAAAGTGTTTGGCAGTATTACTTTCCCTTCTATTGTGTGGAACAATTTGAGGAATATTGGTATTAGCTCTTCCTTCAAATTTTGGTAGATTTCTGTTTTGAAAGCATCTGATCCTGGGCTTTTTCTTGTTGGGAGGTTTTTAATGACTACTTCTATTTCTTTATGGGTCATAAGTCTATTTAATTTGTTTACTTGGTCTTGATTTAATTTTGGTAGGTTGTATTTATCCAGAAAATGGTCCATTTCCTTTATTTTTTTCTAATTTTGTGGAGTCCAGGTTTTTGAAGTATGACCTGATGATTCTCTGGATTTCCTTAGTGATTGTTGTTATGTTCTCCTTTTCATTCCTTATTTTGTTAATTTGAATATTTTCTCTCCCTGTCTTTCTGTTAGTTTGGGTAAAGATTTGTTAATCTTGTTGATTTTCTGGGAGAACCAACTCTTTGTTTCATTGATTCTTCGTAGTGTTTTCTGTAGGGAAATGTAAGTATTACAGTCCTGCAAAGATATTCTGACTTATCAGGAAGCCAGGCTATAATTAGAGCCACAGTAGAACAGCTCTCGAGGCTGGAGCCACCATAGAGAGCTTTAGAGGGGTAGAGTCACAACAGGACAGCTCTGGAGGGGTAGAGTCATAATTGGACAGTTCTGGAGCAGGTAGAGTCGTAATTGGACAGTTCTGGAGGCTGGAGTTGCAAAATGACAGTTCAGCTCTGGAGGGAAGGTGTTCTGACTTATTGGGAAGCCAGGCTACCTGAAGCTGGGGTGCAGTGGGGGATGGTCTCCCAGCAGGATATAGCAATCTTTCTTTTCTCCTGGAGAGCTGCTACAGCTGAGCTCTGCTCTGTTCCCCTAAGGGAACACCCTAACAGAGCTATAGGCTTCTTCTACAGCCTAAGATGGTACTTCTTTTGTTAACACTCTGCTAAAGGGGAAGCCCCCTGCCCCCCTAGAAATGCAGCAGTCTCCTCCAGCTCCTGCTAAAAGTTGTTACTTTTTCTGCTCAGCCTTGCTTAGCCCCCACTAGGGAGCATCCCAGCCAGAAATTTCTGTTCTGCTCAGCCTTGCTCAGTGTCTCAGCAAGGTTTTTCAGCTCAGTCTCCTAAGGGACGTCCCAGCCAGGCTCTTCTATTCTGCACTGGCAAATGAAGATCATCACCCAAGACTCTTTTGAGAAAGAGATTTCTCTGGGGAGGAGTCCAGAAGAGTGGCTGCCTCTGCCAGTGTTATGTAAGACAGCCTCCAACTGAACTGGCAGAGAGGCTTATATAGGACTTCTTAGGGGCAGAGTAATGTAGTAATGTTTCTTTTATAAATGTTGGTGTTATTTTATTTGGGGCATAGATGTTCTCAGGGAAGAGAGTGATTGGTTGTTGTCCCTGCTCAGGGATTGGTTGGTTCAGTTTGTCAGTTGGTCAGTTAATCAGGGGCAGAGATGGTTTCCTGGTCCAGCTGGCCCCTTTACCCCAACATTTTCTTTGTTTCTATTTTATTGATTTCAGCCCTCAATTTGATTATTTCCTAACATCTACTGCTTCTGGGTGAGTTTGCTTATTTTTGTTCTAGATCTTTTAGGTTTGCTGTTAAGTGGCTAGTATGGGATTTTTCCAGCTTCTTTATGTAGACATTTAGTGCTATGAACTTTCCTCTTAGGACTACTTTCATTGTGTCACATAAGTTTGGGTAAGATGTGTGGTCATTTTCATTGAATTTTAGGAAGTCTTTAATTTCTTTCTTTGTTTCTTCCTTTTTGGTGATTCAGCTGAGCATTGCTCAATCTCCATGTGTTTGTGGGCTTTCTGAAATTAATGTTGCTGTTGAATTCTAATTTTAAGCCATGGTGATGCAATAAGATACATGGAGTTAGTCATTTTTTTTTTATCTGTTGAGGTTTGCGTTTTTACTGTTTTTTTGGTAATTTTTTGAGATGTTTCCATGAGGAGCTGAGAAGAAGCTATATTCTTTTATGTTTGGGTGGAATATTCTATAGATGTCTGTTAAGTCCATTTGGGTCATAACATCTGTAAGTTCCATTATTTATCTGTTAAATTTCTGTCTGACAGACCTGTCCAGTGGTGAGAGTGGGGTGTTGAGGTCTCCTATTAGTGTGTGGGGCTTGATGTGTGATTTAAGCTGTAGTGGTATTTCTTTTATAAATGTTGGTGTTCTTTTATTTGGGGCATAGATGTTCAGAATTGAAATTTCCTCTTGATGGGTTTTTCCTGTGACTAATATGAAATGTCCTTCTTTCTCTTTTGATTGATTTTAGTTTGAACTTTGTTTTGTTAAATATTAGGATAACTATACCAGCTTATCCCTTAGGTCCATTTGATTGAAAAATCTTTTCCCAACCCTTTACTCTAAGGTGATGTCTGTCTTTAAGGTTGAGGTATATTTCTTGTCTGCAGCAGAAGGATAGATTTCTGTTTTAGTATTCAATCTGTTAGTCTGTGTCCTTTTATAGGTGAATTTAGTCCATTTATATTAAGGGATATTAATGACCAATGATAGTTATTTTATTTTTTTGTTGGTGATGTTATTGTGTGTGTGTGTGTTTCCCTTATTTTGGTTTTGCTGCTCTGTTATCTGTTGCCGGTGTTTTTGTGGAAGTAACTTACTTCGTTTAGTTGGAGTTTTCTTTCTACTTTCTGTTGGGCTGAATTTATGGCTAGATATTGTTTGAATCTGGTTTTGTCATGGCATATCTTGTTTTCTGTCTATGGTGACTGAAAGTTTTGCTAGGTATAGTACTCTGGGCTGGAATTGTGGTCTCTTAGTGTCTGCCTAAGGCCTGTCTAGGACCTTCTAGCTTTCATTGTTTCCATTGGGAAGTCCAGTGTAATTCTGATAGCTCTGCTTTTATATGTTACCTGGCCTTTGCAGTTCTTAATATTCTTTCTTTATTCTGTATGTTTAGTGTTTTTCTAGTTAGCTCTTATATCTTGAATTAACCCATTTCTATTAATCATGTATTACCACAAGGCTGTAGCCTACTGGTAAGGTTTTCCAGCATCTTTCTCCTCTACTGGTAAGGTTTTTCAGCATCTTTCTTGTGCCGGCTGCCAGCGGTCGGAGGGGTTAGGAAATAACCACGATAGTCCTTTTATAATTACTCAGTTTTAATACAAGGGGAGAAAAGGGAACTTATAGAACCAAGGGTCCAGCGGAGCAGAAGGTACGCAGCGGAGAGCCAAGAACGGGGCTCCTTCCGGCGCCCCGATCCTATTTAAGGGGAATGCTACCCCGCTGGAGCTTGAAAATTCTATCTTTAAATTAAGCACATAATTTTACTCATACAATTTTTTCTCCTTTCTGTACCCACCGATGATGTTACAATTTTCTTTATCACTGATAGTGAAGCTCTGGTCTGAGCGGAGGTTTTTTTTTTTTTTTTTTTTTTTTTTTTTTTTTTTAAGTTAGAGCTCTTTATTCATATAGTAGTATAAGGCACAGCATAGCGGAGTGGGAGGGCCACAATCTCTATGATAAAGTCCCTTGCATTTCTATCAGGCAGCTCTTTGCAGCTAAGAAACACCTGCCACCTTGGCGAGACACAGCAGCTGGTCACTTCTGGAAGTGTCTGGTGAGAGCGTCTACCAGGTCCTGCTTCTTCGGTCCACTCTTGAGCCCATAGGCTTTGCAGACCTCCTTCAGTGTAGGCACAGTGAGCTTGCCCAGGGTGCCCTTGGCACAATGGGCCTTCAGCTCTTCTTCTGATAACTCCACCTTAAGCTTTTTACTTGCAGAACCTTCATCATCTTGTTTTCTCTTGGCTGCTTTGCCCTCGGGGTCATAAGTTGGGGGGTAGACAAGTTCTTTAAACTCATCTACCAGGGAACCCAGTCTTTTCTTCATGGCTTCAACCTTGGGCAGTGTCAGATATACTACTTGTTCAGACTCCATCATATCCAGAGCGAGGGCCTCCAGCACCGGGTTCTCAAAACTGTCACTCCTGTATGTGAAGCGGAGCCTATGAACGATGGCCTTCATCTTGTCTATCTGCTCGGGGTTGGCATCACGTTCTCAGTAAAGGGCACCTTCCTTTTGTCGTCAGCAAAGGGAGGAAGACAAGCTGGAAGCCTGCTGGAGTCACCTGAATATTCTGATCGTCCAGTTCCTCTTCCTGTGGCACCAAAGCCACAAAATAAGGGGGGGACGTTCTTTCGGGATGTGTATCTACACAAGACTATGACCTCCTTCTCCAGACACTTGGTGAGCAGAGCACTGAACAAGGCTGAGCTACCGTTTGCCAGGGACTCCTCTGGGTACACGAACAGGGAGGGTCTCAGGTAGTGGTGCTTCTTCGGCATGACCAAGTGCTTAAAGCCCATGAGGATCAAACCTGGCTCATCAAACCGCTTCAGTTCCTCTGTTTCCTCTTTCTCTAGCACAATCTGACGACTCCCATAGATCTGAGACCGCTTGGTATCACTAGGCAGGAGCAGACTGCCTGTGTTTACATTAAAAGTCCTAGTCTTGGTTTTCACTGGTTCATTTGTTTCTTGATAGAGCCTCACTGGAAAAGGCTTGTTAGCTTTCTGGACCAAGTTATAGATGCCCACCATGAGTGCTACATCTTTACCAAGCTTGAACTTTAACCTGGACAGTACTCGCTTTCTGGTTTCCTTGGCTCGAACCTTCCTTAGCAGATCTTCCAGCTTGCTTGATTCCTCAAAGTGAACTCCAAGGTCCTCACCCTCAGCTATGCTGATGATGTCTCTGTAGAACAAGGATATGCCAAAGCCCCCACGTTTCTTCAGATGCATCAAGTCAAGGAAGATCCCGGTGTCTCGGAGATCACCAGCTTTGGTCCTGGCCTGGCTGGCTTTGGCACTGTCATTGCTGTGAGGGTCATCTTCATTAGTGAACAGCATGATCCTCTTGTGACTCATCTTGACCTGGACATTGCTGAAGAGGTTGGCAAAGACCCAGAGAGCACTTCGCTCAGGGAGTAGTCAGATCCACGGCCATTTGTGTCTTGGAAATGCTTTTCTCCCCTGTTGTCCCTTAAACTGGTCAAGCTCCAACACACGTTTAGCTCCTGGGTTATCCAAATCTTGTAAGACATAAATATTTTTGAAATTCACTGAATTTTTGTCTTTCTCGGTACCGTAGAACACTACTCCCAAGAGATCTCGGTTGCTGCTTATGATCTTACTGGTGTACACACTCTGGATACACTGGATGGTCATATCAAAAGGTGTGACTTCATCTTCACCCTGAGATTCAAACATAGTCCTGGAGGCATCAACCAGAAAAATCAAGCTATCTCTTCCTGAATATTTATATTCTCCACCCGGGTCAGGGCTCTCCTCCTCTTCTCCCTCTTCCTCGCCCTCGGTTTTGTAATCGGTTTCCCACCCTGACATGTTGGTTTGTTCACTTTGCTGCAGGTGAGCGAGCCGAGGGGACCGCAGAGGATTTTTTGTTTTTTGTTTTTTTATATCTCTCTAGCCTCTCCCTTCTATCCAGTTATGAAGTCTGAAGGCTTTTCTCTCCCGCCTTGGTATACATTCATTTTCTCTGGCTTTACAGATGAAGTTCTTAAATATTGAACCAATAACTATGGTTTTCTGACCTCAGATTACCTTGTCATGACATAGGCATGGAAAGTAGGGTAAGGTTTGAAGTTTTTTTTGATGATTGTTCCAAAATTCTATTCATGGTATTTTCTTTTCATTTCAGATATCAATTTATCTCATGAATGAAACTGGTGTTTCTAAGCTGTTCTTAAATAGTGCAAGTCAGAGATGCCACTTTTGTTAGGGTTAAGGATTTAGACGTTAACACCGGCAGTAGAAACAGAATGAAGACACAGCATGGATATTACAAGAGTTGTGGAAGGAAACGAGCCTTGCCACTCAAAACACATTGAGGAGAAGGTTGTTTTCAGGTGCAGGTTTCGAAATCCTTTCTGTGAGATAAATGCCAGGCAGTAGACAGGTTATGTGGATACTAAGACTTTTGGGCAAAAGACACCATTTTTAACTAACATGGAGTCCTTTGTTCTCTTTTACTTTCTCTGGTTTCTTATGGAAAAGTACTTCCTGAGGGAAAATAACCTCTCTGCATTCCTGTGATTGTTTTGACTTTTTAGTCACAAGAAGATATTCCACATTACAATTATACAAGAAAGAAAACTGTGAGGAAGCCACGTTTAATGACTTTTGAGTGGACAAAGTTCCTTGGGCAATTCAATTAAATAAAAATGTTATACAATTAAAGGTCACATCTGAAACTGGACAGATGGGTCAAAGATGAACATGACAACAAGCTGTGGACAGTCAGGACACACTGTGATGCTCTTCCAGATGCTCCAGATCACTTCCCACAGGTGGCTCCCTTCAGAGCATCTCAGATGGGAAGGTTTGGCTTCACTGTAGTTTACTCATGTCTGTGTTGGGCATTATACTAGAGGAAGAACATAAAGCTTGCATAAGGACATAGACTCAATTTCCAATACCACAAACAAATATGCAAGCAAGCAAACAAAGCCAGCCTTCAATCTTCTGGATGTTCTCTGTTCCTGATGAAGGTTGTGAGTGCCGGAGAAGGTTAAGCAAAGTCACTTTTCAGTTGGGCTTTGAAGCACCCAATCTCAGGTTCCTCCTCTTCATTTAGACTCCCGCTATGCTCATGTTTTTCTATCTTTTCCTGCTTTGAAAACTTTTAAAATTATTCATTTATGTGTGTGTGTGTACATGCCAAGATGCATGTTGTGGCAGTCAGAAGACAGCTTTCATGAATCAGCTTTCTTGCCATTGTGTGTGTCCCGGGGTTTGAACTCAGGCAGTGAGGCTTGATGGCAGATACTTTTGCTTGCTGAGCCATCTTGCCAGCCTCTCTTCTTGCTTTTCTTTTTAAAAGAATATTTTAAATTATTTATTTTAATTATGTGTGTGTGTCTGAGTTTGCGCATGCGAGTGCAGTGTCCATGGAGACCAGAAGAGGTTACCAGGTCCCCAGGAGCTGGAGTTACAGGCAGTCATGAACCACCTAATATGGGTGCTGCAAATTGAACCTGGGTCATAAACTGGTGTGTGCTCATAACTGCTGAGACATGTTGCCTCTGTCTTTCTAAGAAAGAAGACAGTGGTCTGCCTTATTTATATGACCAAATAGTTTAACATCTATGCTAGACTTAGCCAGGGGAAGAAATGGTTATAAACCAATTTTCATGCCATCACTTTTAAGTATCTTTTGAGGAGGAAGGAAATGTTATTGACCAAGACCCCCTTATCCCTTTGATTGCAGTAACATATAGATAGCATAAAATCCTCTGACCCACTGTGTCCGTCTCTGTAGCAGTCAGTGCTGCATTGTGCAGCCGCCATCACTACCCTCTCTGGTGGGTTTTCTTTTTTAACCTTTTCCAGTGGAAACGCTAGACCCATTCAGCACTCACTCCCCATTCCTTTCCTCCCATAGCCCCTGACCCACACTATGTACCACTATTCTCTTTTTGTTTCTCTCAATTTGATTACTCTAGGGACTGTACATAAATGAAATCATGCTGTAGTCATCCTTTTGTGATTGGCCTGTTTAGCTTGGTCAAATGTCTTCAAGGTTCATCTGTGCTGTCTGTGCTGTAGTTTGTGTCAAGACTCCCTCACTGCATAATATTCCAGTAAGGAATATTTTCTTTATCCAGTCATGATTAAGTGGTATAGGTTGTAGCTTCCTGTAGATATTTGTGGAAAATAATGCTGTGGATATGGGTGTCCAGTGATGGAGGATTCTCATTGGCTAATAAACAAACTGCCTTGGCTTTTTGATAGGGCAGGATTTAGATAGGTGGAGTAGACAGAACAGGAAGAAGGAAGTGAGGTAGATGGCTCAGACAATTGCCCTGCCTCTCCTCTCTGGGACAGTTGCCATGACTCTCCTCAGTGAGCGAGGCACAATGAAGCTCCAGCCCAAGATGAACATACGCTAGAATCTTCCCGGTAAGACACCACTTTGTGGTGCTACACAGATTATTAGATATGGGTTAATCAAAATGTGAGTAAGAGGCTGAAACTAATGGGCCACGCAGTGTTTAAATGAATACAGTTTCTGTATAATTATTTCGGGTAAAGCTAGTCCGTGACCGGGAGCCAGGTGGTGGGAAGCCAGCCCACAACTCCATCACTACAGTCCAGTTACCAGTTCAAGTAAGAAAAACTCCTTCCTAACTTAGAAAAAAGGCTGGTGGTTTATTGCTGTGCTTTTCAGACACAGGGAATTGCTCTGTCCACAGCCACCATTCATACAGTGAGTATCATGGTGTTCTTGCTTGAGGATCAAGCTCCCTGGTGGTAGGCTTGCTGCATTATGTATTCATCTGTTCAGACACAAATAATGCAGTGCAGTGTGTAAGTGAAATACAGTTCCAGATTTGGAGTACGTGTTTTCCAACTATTGACCTGAAACCAATCATATACAGCAACACCACAGATTTAATACAGAGGTATGAGGAAAATAAAATTACATCAGAAATCCTATTATGCCTGTAACAGACTTTTTCTGGCTCAGCTCTTTTTTCTCTTGCAAGAAAGAGATTTTTTGTTTTTGTTTTTTTTTTTTTTTAATCAGTGTCACAGAACTTGAAGAATTACATGGCAGGTCATTGAAAAGAGGGGGAAGTATAGGCAGGAAAAAGCCAGTGCCAGCACTGGATCAGTTCATTAGTCGGAGACTTAGATGACATGATATAACATCACTTTGGGCATCTCTTCGGATTTTCTACCCCTCGGAGCCAGTGTTAGTGCACACATAGCATCCTGCCAACAATTCCAGCAAACATATGTTCCCTGTCGTGTCTGAAAGGAATGAAGTTGTCTCCTAACCCTGCTAGAGTCTGTTCCCTGACTGCAGAGATGTATATCAGTTTAACAAAAGCAAATAACATAAAAAAGAAAGAGAAAGAGATGAAACTAGTGGCTAATACAACATTGCTTTAGAGAAAAAAGGAGCTGATAGGGACGAAAGCATTTAGAAGCCAACATGGGAAAAGTTCCAGAAGCAAATCTGGGCTGGAAGTATAACCAAAGAAAACAACTTGGAGATGCAGAGAAGAAACAAGCACAGTCAAGATATGAAAGACTTGTTAACTGTGCGGGCAAAGGAGTTGTGTTTAGGGTAACAGAGGAAGAATAGGGACTTTATTCAGGTGTCCTGTACCTATTCTTGTGTGCAGGGGTCCATTCCTGGTCATGCTCACTTCTGGGCAGACTCAGGTTAAGGTCACAATTTAAAAAGAAAAGGTAGTAGACACACTTTCAATGTAATTAGCTCAACCTCTTAGAGTACACTTGTCAAAGATTAAGGTGATGGACAAGAATGCCTAGCCAGGCGGTGGTGGTGGTGCATGCCTTTAATTCCAGCACCTGGGAGGCGGAAGCAGGTGGATTTCTATGAGTTCGAGGCCAGCCTGGTGTACAAGAGCTAGTTCCAGGACAGGCTCCAAAACTACAGAGAAACTCTGTCTCAAAAAGAAAAAAAAAACCACAAACAAAGCAAAATAACAACAACAACAAAAAGAATGTGTGGGGATGAGATCAGCTTACAGGAAGAAGTCTTAGCTGAAAGTAAAGGAAAAGACACCTTGAAGGCATGTTAACAGAGATGTCCACCCCTAACCTACTTAGTAGCCAATAGAAGAGCAGCTGGGGTCTAGGAAGATCAGAAGAGAGTCTCTGCAAAAGATATTAACTTACAGAAGTTAGGTCAAAGGCAGAAGACAAAAGTTGACAGCTCTGGTGTGTGTGTTTGTGTGTGTGTGTGTGTGTGTGTGTGTGTGTGCATGTGTGCAAAAATAGAAAAAATAGAATGCTTCAGAATGCTTTTTCTAAAAAAAAAATGAAAGAAAGGAAGAAAAAAAGGATACCTCACCCCCAGCAGTTTAACCTAAGCTGTCTTTCTCTTTACGAGTATGCTTACAATTAAAAACCACAAAGCTTCTCTAAGTTTTGTTTCTGAAAGCCAAGTATCATGGCAACAAGCCTATTTCCTTTAAGACCTTGTTGTCAGCTTCAGAACAATTTAGTTACCTGCTTCAACTTTGTGTACTGGGTCAACCCGTGCAAGACTTGTGGGTTACGTAGTTTTTTTCCTTTTTAGATTAAGATAATTACATTTCTTCCTTCCCTTTCCTCCTTCTGGACCCTTCCATATAGCCCTCATTTATTTCAAATTCATAGCTTCTTTTTCCATTAATTGTTAATGCATGCATAAACATATATGCCTATTCATATATATATTCCTCAGATTGTATAATGTTACTTTGATGTATGTTTTCAGGGATGACCATCTAGTACGAGATAAGCAATTGGTGTGGTCTTTTCTGGGGAAGACTATTTGTCCTGCTTGCAATACATTTCTTGTGCAAGAATGAGGCATCCTGGGCTTTTCTGCATCCACTTAGGCGTGTCTATTGTTGTCTTTCTTCAGCTCATGTTTGGGTTAATGAGTGTAGTTTTTGACATTGCTAGGTGTCTTAGTCAGTGTTTTTATTGCTGTAAGGAGACATTATGCATGACCACAGCATCTTTTACAAGGAAAACATTTTTTAATCTATTTATTTATTATGTATACAGTATTCTCAGTATTCTGTCTGCATGTATGCCTGTAGGCCACCAGATCTCATTACAGATGATAGTGAGCTACCATGTGGTTGCTTGGAACTGAACTCAGAACCTTTGGAAGGGCAGGCAGTGCGCTTAACCACTGAGCCATCTCTCCAGCCCCACAAAGGAATCATTTAATTGAGGTGGCAGCTTACAGTTCATTGATTCAGTCCATTATCATCATGGTGGGGAACATGATGGCATGCAGACAGGTGTGGTGCGGAGGAGGAGCTAAGAGTCCTACATCTTACAGGCATCAGGAAGTCAACAGAGACACTGAGTGGTATCGTGAACATAGGAAACCCCAAAGCCTGCCCCCACAGTGACACACTTCCTCCAACAAGGCCATATCCATTCCAACAAAGCCACACCTCCTCATAGTGCCATTCCTATGAGATTCCTATGAGTGAGATTATGGGGACCAATTAGAGTCAAACTACCATACTAGAAAACACAATTTTATAGCAAACTCCCTGATCTTCTGGCTTTTTACCATATTTCTGCCTCTCTTCTCCAGTGTCCCTTGGGCCTTAGATGAAGGAGTGTTTTGTAGATGTATTCCCTGAGACTGGGCTGAATAATTCTGTATTTTGATTAGCTGTATTTTTATAGTGGTCTCCCATCTGTTGCAAAGTGAAGTTCCCTTTACAAGGCCTGAAGACTACACTTAACTGTGGGTGCAGGACACATGCATGGATTGTTGTTAAGGATTATGCTGTTTTAGTAAAGTGGTGGTTACAGATTCTCCTCTGATAACCATAACTTCACTAACACTGGGCACTTGGCCAGATCTCCAGTATCAGGCGTGCCTTCCCTCTTGTTGAGTGAGTCTTCAGTCCAATCAGAGAGTGTTGGTTGGTTGCTGCTAAGGTATGTGTACCACTCTTGCTCTCTTAGATTATTGTGTCGTGTTGGTCATTTATGTGGTTCATAGAAGTCATAGCTGAGCTGGACTGTTGGCTGCTTCCCTCCTTTGGAAACTTGAATGGTACCTTCCAGTATGAAAGCCAGCCCTTTGGGAGGAGGTATTCAGGTCAGTTCTAGTTCAGAGGTCTCTGGGTCCTGTTTCAGAAGTACGTGGTGTCGTCAGGAATAAGGATTGTGGTGGTTTGAATAAAAATGGCCTCCATAGGTCCACAGGGAGTGGCACTATTAGCAGGTGTAGCCTTCCTGGAGTAGGTGTGGCTTTGTTAAAGGAGGTCACTGGGGGGCGGGCCTTGAGATTTCAGAAGCTTAAGCAATGCCTGGTGTGCGATTCACTTCCTGCTTCCTGCCGATCCAGATATAGAACTCTCAGTTCCTTCTCCAGCACCATGTCTGCCTACGGGCCACCATGCTTCCCGATATGACAATATGGACTAAATCTATGAAACTGTAACTAGTCCCAATTAAATGTTTTCCTTTATAAGAGTTGCCACGATCACGGTATCTCTTTGCAGCAATAGAAACCCTAAGTCTAGTCTAACCCTAATTAACTAAACCTACCTTCTGCCTCTGAGGGGCAACCAAGGGCACTAGCAATAGGCTGTGTGTTTTGAGCACATATCCAACCTGGGGCTTATGAGAAATGGACCATTACATTTATTGATAACTTCCCTCAAAGATTGCAGAGGAACTAAGAGGGCGAAGAGTTCCCAGATTCTTTAAACTTGATGAGCTTGTTAAACTATTGCAGCTTCCTCCCTGTTTCTGAACCAGCAGCCCTAAAGAGCAGCTTGTATAATATATGCAAGAAGAAATCCACCAAGGAGCAGTTAGAGCCTACAACCCCCCTCCCACAGCATGGAGTGGAGAGAGTCCTCACACTTCCCCAAGGGGATTAACAGGCCTTTTCCTTGTTTTCTTTAAATTTTGTTTTTCACCTAAATTATCTTAATGCTGCTCATAGTTAAAGAGTTTAAAATAAGAGTTTTAGGAATCAGAGAGATCTTTCTTGATTAAGAGCTAGAAATACTGAGGTTAATTGGTGTAGTGTGGTATCCACCGCTTTTGAGTACAGACCAATTGTCCTTAAGTCTTCCAGGAGAGCCTTACCTTGGGCTGGGAAGAATCCTTTTTTCCCAAATAGCTAGTAAAGTTGTATCACCTCAATAGTGTCATGATGAGGCTTAGCAGACATGTTCAGAAGAGGGCACACAAATATCTAAAATGAAACATCCATAACCCAAGCCAAAAGATGTCAGTTAAATGTTAGCTATGAATGGCATACATCGGTCAGGCTGAGTGATGTAGACCGGTAGGCCCAGCTACTTGGAGGCCAGCGGGAAGACTGTAAGTTCTACTCTAGCCTGGGTAACTTAATATTAAGATGAGTACCAACAAAAAGGAATAAAAAAGAAGGCTGGAGGTGCAGTTTTGTGGTCGAGCATGGGGTAGCATGCACAAAGCCCTGGGTTCAACACCCATACTAAGCAACAACAGGAAGGACTGGCCTTTGGAACACAATGGCAAATCTTTGAATTATGTTCCAGTGTCAAAAGAACTCAGAGGTAATTGAAAAGCGTCCATGCTAGCTGCTTACCCATTCCTGTCCCACAACCCAGTAGAGATTTTATGCTGCTGTTCTAACAGTGGGGAAAATAGATTATCTGTGTTAGAACCATATCTCATGCTTTTTGTAAAGACCAGTTCAGAATTATATACTCCAAACTGCTGGAACAAACATTCATCCTTACACATAATATAGTAAACGAAAAACCACCAACTAGCTGGTAATGTTGAACTTATATTAACCTTCTATGTAACTAAAAACCAAGATGGTAGCAGATAACTATAGAAGTCATTCTCAGGCATTCAGCAGCTTCCTTCCATACTAACAACTACTAGGTATAAGATAGCCTGTGAATTGGATTTGTAGAAATGAAAAAGCAGACCTGGTCTGGAAACATGAACTTTAAGAAATGAGTTATACGAGTAGGTATTTCCTCAGAGTTATTTCTTCTTGGAGGGAAGAGAGAGGTGCATAAGTCTTTAGAAGCTCAAGAAGCTCACAAGGAAGTTACAGGAACTTACAAAAAGCTCCAGAGGCAAGGGGATCATTCCTGGAGATTGCATAAGTGATAAGCAATTGTGAGAGGAGACCTTTGGTGGAGCTGCCTACAGCCTTTTCAGAGAACTCCAGGAATGTATCTTTCATGAGCTTGCTCATTCTGGGGAGGACTTTTCGGTGATACACTGCTTTAAACAAGATGTGGGTGGAATAGCTTCTTTGATCTATTCTCAGTGACCCATGAATAGACATTTCATGTTCACACCTCTCCAGAATAAATCACATGGCACCTGAATAGGAACACAACAGAAAAAAAAGTCAGGATAAGAGCAGTTGAATGGTCCCATGCAGTAGATGACAAGCAACTGAAGCCGAGGGTTTGAAACCGGAACAGAAACTGAAGTTCGAAGGTAGAGTGTCCACAGAGGCAATTCTGATGGCTACCTTATCCAATGTGCTACATCATTGTGTGCCCCCTTGCTATAATGGTAGTGATGTGGGTAATAAGGTATATAGCTGAAGTTGGGTCATTTAATGGTGGTGGGACGTAGCTTGAAAGGAATGTGCCATGCCTCTTTGATCAGTGAACTCTATCACCTAAGTAACAAGGATGCCATCTCAATGGCTGGTGGACCAGAGACTACCGCAGTCTCTGACAGGAGCACATACGAGAGAATCCTAAGCAGGATCTGAAGGAGGCCTGTGGCATTTGTTGGGGGCAATAAGATATACAGCTGAGGCTCAGCCACTTGCCCGGAAAGAACTTACCACACAGATGAGGGATTACAGCGGGGAAAAGACACGCAAATGCTCAGCTCGCCATTACTTCTGATGTGTCAGGAGAAATAGGGGAAAGTAAGAATGAGATGGAGGTCTTGGTTTGCCAGTTCCTAAAGCTGGAAGGGCTCGAGGTAAAATGGGTATCTTAGATCTGTGCTGCAAAGCCCTTCCTAGTGGCTAAAACTCAGAACCCAGATGGAGAGTTCAACAGCAAAGAGGGAGAGAGCAAAGCAAAAGCACGCAGGGTATGACTCAGCATGAACAGGGGGCCCTTAATAAGGGCCCAGTAAAGTGAACATTGGTAACTGGGAATATTCTACCTCTGAATTGCTTGAACTGGGGAGATTTTTAAACACTAAATGAGAGTCTCTCATAGTCTGGCTTTGGAGGTTATGGGACAGGGGAGCAAATAGGTCAGCCAGAGTGTCATGGAAGCAGAAAAACTGAGTCACAGAGCTATTTATCCTTTCTTGAGACAAAGGTTTCATAACCAGTCAATATCAAGGAAGTCCCAGATGAACTGGCTGATATGGGCCATTAGGGACATTTGGCTGTTTCTGGCTGAGTTCCATATGAATATCAGGGACTGGAGGATGATAAAGCATAGGCATTGTTGAGGGGACTAGAAAGTAAGGAAGTGGTATCTGATTCCCAGTTTACTCAGCCAGTTAGGACTTTATAGGAGAGTTAAGGAAGAGATTAGTTCCATGGGGATTATTGGGACTGGTATAGAATTCTGGCGGTTTTGCTGGGCTTCATAGTTGGCCATGGTCTTTGTGGGGCACAAGGGCTCTGGGTGATCTAATTGACTTAGATTACAATGCAGATAAGATATAATGTGCTAAGGCATTCAGGAGAGGACGAAAAAAACAAAACAGATTATGGACCATGTTTATGTAGGTCACTAAGGAGTAAATGCGGCAAGATTTTAGAGGAGCTCAAAATTGTAGTAAAATTTGACAGTGAGAAACATTCAGGGCTTTTAAGCCCCTGTAAGACCTTAAAGCCTGAGGAACAGTTGATCAGTAGGCTGGGTTATTAAGCTTCTCCCAAGTATTCTGTACACATTGGTCACATTTCATCCACAGCCAAGAAGCAGAGAGCAATGAAAGTTGATGCCCAGCTTGCCTTCCCCTTTGTGTAATGTCTAGAGCCTCAACCCAAAGAATGTTCCTGATTGTGGGTCTTCCCATCTCGGCCTAATCAACATAATCCTTCGGGCGTGGCCAGGTTCCTTCTACTTTACTTTCCCTGCTGTGATGGATTACACCCTTGGACTCTGAGCTTAAATAACCCTTCTCTCTTAAGATGCTTTTCACTGCTTCTTTTCATTTCAGCAAAAGGAAAAGAAACAAAGATGGCCCTGCCAGTTAAAAATATTAAGATTACCCAGCATGAGCTGGGCATGGTGACCCCATAACTTTAGTCCCAGCAGTCAGTAGGTCAAGGAGTTTATGGACAACCTTGACTATGCGGGACCTTCTCTAACAATAAAATAGAGTAAGATAAAATCAAATCAAATCACCCAGTATGTAAGATGCAGGCCCAAAATGTTGAACTCAGGTTTATTGGATTCTGAAGCCAATGTACTTCCTATTATGTCTGTTATGTAACTGGATCTGAAATCATCCTTTTGAGTTCCCGGTTAGCTGACGCCTTATAAGGCCAGCCAGAATAACTCACTGATGCGCAAACCCTCACTCTGTGTAACTTTGTCAGATGAATTTTTTTCCTGGTACTTAGAGAAGAATATCGCAGATGTCAGGAAGCAACAGGCATGTTCCGTAGCCAGAAATCGGCACCCACGTGAACATCAGTTGCCTAAATGTTTTCTTTCATATATCTTGATATTTCTCAGAAGCACACCATCTGTTCATAGAATAGATAACCAGAAAATATATTTGGTAGTTTTCCTCTTCTCTTGTAATGAATTATCTTTGTTCTTATGCATATGCAATCAGACTTTTGAGCAGGGTTACAAAATACCTACCATCTTATCACTCCAAAGGAAGGAGATGTGTGTTAACTAGATTAAATATGAGGAAAGGACAAAGAAGTTCAGAGCACCTGACCAGGTGCCAAAAGACGCACACTACAAGTTCTTTTATACAGGAGAGAGAAAGACAGAAGTAGACTATAGAGTAGAAGAGATTGGGAATGGTATGTGTGTATAGAGTTAAAAGGGGGGCAATCGGTTAGATCAGTACACACTATATGCATGTATGAAAGTGCACACTGAACCTCATTATTATGTGACCCGTCCAGCAGGCCAGGTTATTTATGGGTCTCGAGGAGGCATCACCTAGGAATAATGGGGGGAAAGGGAAAGGGAACCAAGCACGTAAGGAAAGACAGAGTCAGTCTGAGATAGGTTCCGTTTATTGCAAGCAGGGTCTCGTTTTTTTATAGGGTAGATCTGGTAGGGCAAGGTAAGACTAGAGGGGGGTGGAAAACTACGGAGCCCTAGGCCAAAGGGGAAGTAGGCTGAAAATACCATCAGAGGGAGGATCCGTCAGTTGCCTGGTTGACCGTAAGGTGTGCTTAGGATAAGTACGTGCTGTTAACTCAAGCAGGCTATCCCAAGCGGAAGGGCGCGGGGGGGGGGGGGGGGGGGGGGGGGGGGGGGGGGGGGAATGAATCAGCCTGCTTGACCCGAGGGTCCTTTCCGGTCCCCCACAATTATTCACAGTTAACATGAGGTAAGCATTTTTAAAAGTGCTCAGGTTCTGGTTGTGACAGATAGTTGAAACATTCAGGGCAGTGACAATTACAGAGTAATAATTCAATAACAGCTAAGTATTTTTGAAATTACATCTTTTTTTTTTTTATTTGTAGTGCCTCTTCCCCTTACTGTCAGTAGACTAACTGCTCCACCGTTTTGCCCTATGAGGCATGTAAAAACCTTAAAGTCAAAGTAATCTCTCCATTTGCTTGTCTGAAGACTTTTATTGTTCCCCTAAAGACACTGGCAGCGAAAAGATGAATTGTCCATGCTTAAAACCACAGCGTCGAGTTCAAGGAACAGGCTGAGCCAATTACCGTGTAGATGCATTTAGTTTTCATGATGGGAGGGATGAAAACAGGTATGAAGTTCATGTTGGGAGCAAATAATTTTTCCCCGTGAGTAAGTACACTTGAAATCTGAAAGATGAGTAGGGATTCACCAAAGGCAGAGAAGTAGAGGGTAGAATGTTCTAGAGGAAATGCATTCATCACCCCTGTCTCATTTTCTCCTTCCTCAGCTGCTCCAAGCTCATGACCAGGACAAGGCTGATATGCAACGTGCATCATGGCACGTTTCCACAGATGTTAAAAGTACTGAAACATTTCCACACTGGTTAGTAAGAATTTCTACTCCAAAGTAGCAGAGTCGCTTCAAGGCTGCCATTCCTCTGCCATGGCTTCCCGCTGTTCTCCCTCAGAATTCACCAGGCCTCACTCTAATCAGTGACTAAATCATTGCTGCCAAAAAAGGGTCCCAAGAGACCAGTTTCCCACTCAGAAAGACTGCAGTCTCCTCTTAGGGCATCACTGGTGCCATATCTGCTTTGAAATATTTTGAATGTCACATAGCTGTAATCCTAGCCCCTGAAAAGCTGAAGCAGGAGAACTGGGGTCCAGGCCAGCTTGGGTTATATAGTAAGTCCAAGACAAGCTGTGTCTCAGTTTCCATTTTGATTATAATTCATGATGTCATGCCAAACCCACAGTTCAGTCTCTATTTCATCTCCTGGGAAAGATGCATAAAACTGAAAACTGAAAGTGACCTTGCCTAATCTTCCCCTTCCTTTCAGTTTGTTCTGTGATTATTTATGCTAACAGAGAAGCTCACTAGTCCTTTGGAGAGTTACTAACTTAGCATCTCATGTTAAGTCCTCAGATCTTTGCAGTATATTTTACTTTGTGGTTGCTTATTTTCGTGAAATAGTCACAGGAAACGAATCTGTTCTTCAAACAGAATTACAACTAATAGCCCTGATTTCAGCAGAAGTTAACAGAAGGCAACTTTAAATCTTTTGCAGAGAAATAAGTGTTCACCCTTGGTTAGCAAATGCGCGTGACTGTTGCCCTTGCTACCATTTTGAAAACAGTGAGCTAACTCTTACAGCTGAGCTGAAGAAGGAGATAGACTAAAAGCTTTTAGTTTTAGTTTGCGTGTACTTATTGATGCTAAGTCATAAATATCACAGTGGGATATTTAATAGAAAGGATTGTGTCCACTATATTATCTTCAAAGTCACTCACTGGATATCCATTATTGCCATCACTGTTTCAAGGAGGAATTGGTGTCTCTTGAAAATGAGGGTAGAGTCTTTAGTGTCTTTCCTGAAATACTGCAGGAAACAGTGCTCACTTTTCAGCTTCTGTATGTTAGGAAAACTTCTATTTGCTTTTCCATTATTGAGGAGTTGTGCTCCTAGAAGCAGCCATCTTGCCTTCCCATACATTATGTATACATATCGCCTAATTACTGGAGGTTTTCAAAATAAGCACCGTCAATAATTACTCCAGACTTCCCATCTGAGCTAATGAACTTCAGCTGTAGCCAGCGACTTTTCACTGTGATGATGGACAGACAGAGGCTGGGGGACAGAAGACTTTTGTGCACGCAGTCCTCGTTGAGAGAGAGACAGACAGAGAGAGAGAGAGAGAGAGAGAGAGAGAGAGAGAGAGAGAGAGAGATTTAGAACGTTTTCAAAATTATTATGATCAAGAAAAGCAGGGGGCAGCTTTCATTTCTCTTCTCCACATGGTGTGGGATTTAAATGCAGTCATTACCATAGTGTTTAATGCTAATGATTTAACTCTTAGCCAGCAAACGCTTATCAGTTATAATTTGGCAACAGAACACACAGAGCATCACAATGGAAGTTCAAAGACTCCAGCAAGTTCTACTCAGATACACTAAATATACATCATGGAAAAAGGTAGCTAACGAGATATAAAGAAACACGTGGAATCTCTACAGGAAAAGAAACCAGTGAAAATAGCTCAGACCATCCCTGGGAGGAGGGAGGAAGAGAGTAACATTATCACGAATGAACTCTGCCTCCGGTTAAAAACTAAGGCGCTATCACGAGCAGGCTGCCTGAAGACAGGAGAGTTATGAGTTCACCGAGAACCTGCCAGGGTCGGCATGCAAACCTCCTCCACTGACCCCATGAGTATCATAGTATCAGAAAATGATGACTCATGAGGAATTAATTCATTTGCTTAATATTTATTGAGCACTTTCCATTATAGCTGGCATGCCTAGGCAGTGAAGGTAAAGCAGTGAACGAGGCACCAAGATCTGACCTTAAGGTTATTATCAAATGAATTATGAATGTGCTTTTGGAGAATGGCAAGAGTTCTGAAGAGAAAAGAACATGAAGGAAAGGCTGAATTATTTTAGGGAAGATGGTCAAAATTGCTTCTTGTGGAAGATATATTAATTCAAAAATGACTGATATGAATATGTCAACCGTAGACATGCCTCTGGGAGGACCAGTCTAGTCCAGGAGAAAGGCCTGAGGTGGGTGAGCACAGATACCCCAGGCAAGATGCTCTAAACAGAGAGAAAAGCAAACTAGGTGATTGTTAGGGCTCCACAATCAGAGATGCTCTGAGAACTTGGTTTAGAGTGGATGTTATAATTAGACATAATTCTTCTATACCACTCTGTGTGGGGCGATATTATACAGGCCACGTATTTCTGCATTGCATCAGCAGACAGCCTCTCAAGTCACAATAACAACAGAGGTGCTAAAAGCATCTTCAGACGGCCGTCTCCAGAGCTCCGGATAGGCTGCTCCTTTCTTTGTAATTATGGAGATGGTCTGAGAAGAGGCGTCAATTCCAAACTAGTGACGGACTGCAGGCATGACTTTAGTCCTGCTACCCCAGAAACAGAATGCTAATAAACTTCCCCCTCAGTTTACCTTGGAGGATAGATGTTTGGAAAATAAATGCAGATGATCTTCAGGATTTAAATGAGCCCCGAGACTCCCAATATTGCTGTGTAAACTGTGTCTCAATTATTCCCGCACCTCCACGCTGGCCCAGAAAGTTAGTTTATGTTGGGGTTCAGGCCCCAACAACTCTATCATCGCCACTAGGTCACCCTGTGGGAAATCTGTCACCTGTGGAACATGATGTTTTCAATCTGTGATCTGGGGTGGGACTTAATTCAATCCTTGGGTTTGCCACTCATGGTATATGCGACATTAGTAATTTTTAAACATTATTTTCACTTATGTATGTGTATATGTGTACCTGATTGTTTATACGTGTACCACATGTGTGAAGTGCCTTCAGAGGCCAGAAGAGAGTCGCAGATACCTGCGGCTAGAGCTGCGGGTGTTAGTAAGCCCCCGTGCGGGTGCTAGTGAGCCACCGTGTGGGTGCTAGTGAGCTACTGTGTGGGGTTAGTGAGCCACCATGTAGGTTCTGGGAGCAGAACTCTGATTCTCTGCAAGAGCAGCCAGTGCTCTTAATCACTAAGACATGTTTTCAGGTCGAAATCTCTAAATTCATGTCAGCTCTCTGGGCCTCTGTGTCTTCATCTGGAAAATGAGAGTAAGACATTGTTCACCCCATGTGACCCCAGGGCTAGATACTCGGCAAGTCCGTGTGTATATTCTTAGGAGACTGTCTACTGTTGCCACACACAGTCTTCTACCTGTCAACCAGTCTCATGTTTTAGATGATTATTATCAACAACTGAGTAGTGTAGAGCGTGATGCCTTCTTTGATATCTAGGGATCGGTTAGGCCATGTCATCAGTTCCAACTTCTTTTTAATGTTTTAAAAAATGGGTGTAGACTGTAGGTCACAAGAAGGTTAAGCGAGTTGACTGATGTTCCAGCGTTAATTGGTGGCTGAGCTGGAGTGCACACTTTGCTCAGTTTCACTGCATTTTTATATCTGTGTTGCTTTAGAGTGAACTGCTCAAGTTTTCTGCATCCTATCACATTTTTATAGCCCTATCAATAGTAAAGATTTGTAAATTTTTTAATACACTTATTCCTTTATTTGTGCTTGTGTGTGCACATGTGCACACATGTATGTGTGTGTGCGTGTGTGTGTGTACACATGTGTGTGTGTGCACGTGCACATGCCATGGTGTGAATATGGAGGTCAGAGATTAACTTGTAGGAGTCAGTTTTTCCCTTCCATCTTGTAGGTCCTCAGATTTGGGGGCAAGTAATTTTACCTTTCTCCTTCTTCTCCTTCTCCTCCTCCTCCTCCTCCTCCTCCTCCTCCTCCTCCTCCTCCTTTTCTTCTTCTTCTCCTTCTTCTTCTTCTTCCTCCTCCTCCTCCTTTTCTTCTTCTTATTCTTCTTCTTCT